>NC_090937.1:1229719227-1230021172 GCF_040938575.1 Ambystoma mexicanum
ACCGCTCTAGCACTTTATGGAAGATAGTGTGTGCTGAGTCTACAAAGTTACAAAAGGTAAGTAAAGTCAATTTCACTTTACTGCTCTTGGAAACAGTAGTTTGTCCAAGAGAATCTATGTAAATATTTGGGAAATCTAAAGAACTTCCCTGTACCTCTGTACTGAATGTGCTGTGTGTCACAATGTAAAACGATGATGCCTATGGAGTTTGTCAGACTCCAAAACCAAAAGAAACACAGTGTTTAAATTAAAGATACATGAGAGAGTGGAAAAAAGGTCTCACTCTCTCCAGGATAAAAATGAAAAGTCCTACAGTCCAGCAAAGGAGCTGGGGGTCTCTAAGGTAGAAGGGAATTAGCACATTTCTGAGAATTCTCCCTAACAGCGCGGCCGTAGGAAAAATCCTTCTTTTATACGTTAGTCCAATCTTTGGGTTTAGGCTGGGTCAAACTCCAGTCTTTTTCTTCTTTCCAGGTACAGTGAGGTCAGGGTGAGGTTTTTCCAGGTAGGAATCCTGTAACACCTGGCACGTGCTGCACAGGCGACACCTTGTAAAGGAACTTTGGAGAAATCACATAAGATTTTGCCGGAAATCTTGTGCTTCAATGGAAACACCTGCCCTGACCTTCCCAGTATTGGATCATGTGTGGGAGTGGCTTGAAAACATTTACATTGTCAATGCCAAAGTCTGGATTCACACATGTCTCTCCCTGGTCCTGCAAGTGTGGTGACTCCATTATCAGGAATGTTTTCCTTATTGGCATCCATGACATTGGGGAAGTAAACTTGAACAAGCTCAAGGGATATGACAGACATTCCCTTTATGAAATGTCAACCACCTGAAGATTGCAGAAGTTGGCAGCAACTATGAAGACCTCTAATCCCTAAATCCAGGTTCAATTGGTGACACACATGATAGTAAATCAGAAGGTTAGTAGTTATGTGAATCATCAAGGATGTCATAGGTTCCTGACCCTGGCAGACATATCCCTCCATATCTGCCTCTGCTTAAATACTGTAAAATCTCCATCCAATCTCCTTCTCTTCTGGAAATTGAAAATATGCATGCTTATACATTCTTTGATCCATTCATATATGATGTCCATTCAGGCCATTTTAATCCATATGAATCATAACCCCACATGTAGATCTGCATTGGCCCAATGTTGCTGTCTCAACCTCCACACTCCAAAGCATGGAGTGTCTGCCTGTCCTATCACTACCATAATTCTGAGGATGCTGAGGAACCTTCTTTTCCTGGAATAGATTGATCCTTGCCTCTTGCTAGGAGTCTTGCTGACCTTAAGGCTTTGGTTCTTTATTTTTCAGTTCTGTCCAATTTAAACCTAGAGTCCTCGAAATTTCAATGCTCTGGCTTCAGAAAAAAAGACGGTTCATAGAAATACTACCTTGCAATCAGGATGTAAAAATACCATCAAGGTTAATGTGTGTTATCAGTCATTAGCAGCATTGTTCAAATGTGATGGTGTTCCATTTGAATTGGGGTAGTCTTAATGAGGTTGAGGGTTTGACACCCAGGTTGCTTCACAGATGTGTCACAGACATTTCTATTGTCTACTTTTTAGTGTTCTGTTGGATCTTCCCATGGTTCTCTTGCTTCAGAATCCCTTTTTAAACTTTCTTTCAGATGGACCTCTTAGTGTTGAGTCCAATTAAATCCCTGTTATTTGAGACTATTAGCTACAGTTGTAGGATTGGCAGACAAGACTATGGGCCTCATTACACGGAAGGCGGTAAACCATGGTGCTATTAGGCCTCCATACCTAGTATGTGGGAGAGCCTTGAGGACTGCGTCTGAGCATGCAGTGACCTTGTCAATTTGTCCATCAACCGCCGCTGATGGTCCTGAGAGGCCAAATTATGTGCATCCTATGCAGCTGGTGGGGGATTGTTATCAGCCAGATAATGGATGTGCCCGACCATCTGATGCAAGACCTCTCCATGTCCGATGGTTGCACACAGCATCAACTGCTTTCACTCCAACTGTTCATCATGCACAATTCCACCACATGTGCAGAGCGACAGTGGTGGGATGCCAGGGTCCAGGCCTGTCACAGTGGGACCCTTATAGTTGGCTGTAGGTCTGCAACCCTCCATTGAACAACAGACCCTGCTGCTGATTCCAACACAGCTGAAGGTGATCTTTCATCCGTAGCCAACGTAGACACCAGGGCACCCCACAGACTGGGCAATTGACTCCTGGCTCACCTCCTTGGACACAGCAGCCACATCCATACTGCGCATTGGTGAACCCACCATTTCCCTCATTGAGTCCTCCACATCTGATTCAGCAGCTTCATATGAAGAGTTTGAAGAGTCAGGAGAAGGGTCGGCAAACCCTACCGAGGAGTACCTGCAGCACTTGGGGGTTCTCACGGGGCACAACATCCCAACCACTACTGGTGGTCTGTCATACTTCACCCTGCTCTTCCTCTCCTGCAGCATCTTCATCTGCACAAAGACAAACAACATTCCAAGGTATGAGTACCTGGCAGAACATGAATATGTCCATACAATACATGCAGACACAAGATGGACAGCGACACATACATCACACATTGTAACTGAGCACACTGTGACCTGTATGGCACAAATGACTGGCATTCGGTGAGCTGTGCAATCATGACAGGCCATATCAGGCATTGCAACGTGGCATGGTTTGTGGTATCAAGATTACATGTATACTCACAGACATGATTGAGCGTGATTTCCATCAGTGTAAGCACCATTGAACCCCTACTCTACTCCAAACTAGTATTTTTGCAACATGTCGAAGTCTGACATGTACATCTGATGACCCAAAATGTCATGCAGGCATATGTGTTGCCATGATCTACACCAAAAGTGCTGATGAGGTCTGTGACATCCTGCCACATCTTGAGCAGGAGTACCGGTGCTGCCTGCCGAGGGGTAGAGGTCCACATGGTGTTCCTGCCCATTGTCCATGAGGAGCTCCAGTTCCTAATTGGTGAAGCACTTCTTCCTCTGTGGCCCCTTCTACTTCCATTGTACCTGATCATGGGGTGATGCCTATTCCTGCTCTGCAGAGTGTCCCTTCTTGGCCCTAGGGGCCCTTGGTGGTGCTGGGCCACCGGTAGGCCTCCGACCATGTCCTCGTCCTGGTGACAGATCACCTGTTGGGCGAGACTCACCACGTCTGGGGGCTGGAGCATGTGTGTTCTCACCACGTCCTCCTCCTGGCGACAGGGTTGTTTGTGTACTCACCATGCCCCATCCTCTCCCTTTCGGAGACTTTGCACTCTGGTGCCAGGAAACTGAAAAGCACACCCCAAAAAACATACAGGCTATATGATGGACTATGTGGAGTGGTTCTGCAAGGCTCCAAAGGACCCCACATAAATAAATGTGATCTACGATGCATAGAGGATTCCTTAAAAAAGAAATTGCTTACAAGATGCTTTGCAGGCAACCCCTCAACCAAACTATTATATGGTGTACGATGAGAAGAGGGCTCCTAAAAAGAAAATGAGTTGGGATATCTTATAGGCACCCCCCAACCAAACAAAGGTATGCAATACGTGGCGGGCTCCTCACTAAAAGAAAGGTATATGCAGTGCCGTAAAGTCAGCTCCCAAAAAAGAAAAGCAGTAAGTGATGCACAGTGTGCTCATGAACAAAGAAATGTGTACGCAATGCCGTATAGGCAGCCCGACCCCAAAAATGTGTTATGCGATGCATAGAGAGCTCCTCAACAAAATAATGCACACGCAATGCCATATAGGCACAACCCAACCAAAAAATGCAGTACACAATACAGAGAGGGTTCCTCAACAAAACAATCTGTACACAATGCCGTATAGGCACAACCCCAACCAGAAAAATACATTATGTGGTGTGTGCAGTGCTGCTCAACAAATAAAATGAAAATGCAAAACCGTATGGTTATCCCAACCAAAAAATGCACTACGCATTTGCATTGCAACAAAAACAATACATACACGATGACGTTTAGCACCCTGTTACCCAAGGATGCAGTACATGATGCTTACAGCGCTCCTAATGCCAGATAGGCACCCGCAACCAAAAAAGGCATTACGTATAACGTGAAGACATCCCCAGGATGGACAAGGGCCATGCACCACGCAATGAGCCCACAGAACCTTGCATGCAGGCAGCACTCTTCAGAGTGGGCAGATACGTTTGCGGTCAATGACCCTCAATGACTGGCACCACAACAGCAGGCCAGGCTGTCCGTCTGGCTCCCTGCATTCCACAGGTTAATCTTGCACACTTGGTTCATCTCGGTTTGGACTGCTTGACTGGCCATGGCCATTGGGACTAGCATTTACATGCCACCTCCATGTTCACTCGAGGGCATGCCCCCTCTGGGAGTGCCCCCTTACATGGGTGTCTCTCCCCTCCAAGCAGTGCAGAGGCATAGCAGGCCAGCAGTTTCACATTGCTCATTTGAGAGTAAAAAGATGATGGGCTGACCCACGTGAGCCTTGCCCATGCATTTCTCTACCAAGCTTGGTCGCCCACTGCATGCCAGGGCAACAACAGATCCACGGATGCTAGCCCACCCTTCCCCACACCAGTTTGATTGTTTGTTTGTTTTATTACTTGTATTGCACACCAGACCCGAGGGTATCAGGACGCATTGCATAAGGCAACTTGTTTGGTTACAGAAAGTACATTTGCATAGGTAAATTTACATGAAACAGCCATTTTTTTTTTTTTTTTTTTTTACTTCTATTTCAGGCTGAACCTGTAATTTTATCAAAAAGATCAGCAGATTTAACCCTCCGAGATGCTTCGAACATCTTCGAAAATGTGCTTTTCTACAGCTCGAAGTGCATCTTTTCATAGGCTGTAAGTGCGTTTCAAGTGCGATTGACCAGGAGCTCCTTAAGCTGGTAGTGATGAGATAGCTTCGATGGGAAGAGCTTCGTTTATCTGTTTGAAAGCTAATCCAATAAGGTTTGCCATGGCCTTGGTCCACCGGGTGGCTTCACCTGAGATTAGTCTGTTCCATATGTTGTCCTCTTCGAGCATCCAGGGATTTGAGATCAGCGGCGATAGGTAAGTAATTCTGTTCTGTTTGGTGTGTGGACAGATTAGAACCAGGTGCCTGATCGTTTCCACGGTGTCCACGTTTTTACATAACCTACATACTTGATTTTCCGCCATACCTCGGATGGCGAGTATTTGTTTTGTGTGAAGTATGTTTAGTCTCGCTTTCATAAACAAGTGTCTTTTTTTTTTTTCTGGAAATTTGCTGACATATTTTATAGGCACCTTTGGTTTATTGAACGTGGGCGGAAGATGTTGTAACAATTTGTTGTCTGCTGCTACCTCTATGGTTCTAATCCAGTCCATTTCCTGCAGTTTCCGCTTGATTTTGTCGGGATTTTCTTTTAAGTCTGTTTCTGTGCACATTTTTTGTAACAATCTTTCTTTTCTGGTTTCGGCCCACTTTTTGAATACGGTGCAATTTCCGTTTTCCATTTCTTCTTTGACTACAGCATAGATTGGAAGGGAGTCTGCCAGAATATTTTTTCTAAATAACCTCATTGCGCTGATGTCTACTATCGAGGCCAAAGAAGTTAGCCCAAGTTCCCTTCTAATGGCCGCAATTGCAGTTGATTTGGGCAGCCCCAAAACAGATCTCCAAACCGTTCCTTCTATTTTGTTCCATATGTTCTCCGGAATACATAGAGAGGCTTCCATTCCGCTTGTCAGCGAGGGCACTAATTTCATTTTATAGAAATTGATTGCCAGAGTTAGAGTGAATTTGCCAAATTTCTTATCTAGTGTTCTCATTTGCGCTATCAGGCTCTTCGCTTTGTCCCAGAGTACTGTTTGCATAGCTTTATCTGTTGTTGTGTTGTCTAGTTCAAACCCCAAGTATCTGATGTTATTTACTTTTTCAGTTTTTATGTCATCTAGATACCATGACTCCGTTGTTGTTGGATTCTTTCGAGGTTTCTCAAGGATCATAATTTTTGTTTTATTTTTGTTTATCTCCAAGCGGTTTTCTTCTGTGTATTTTTTCAGATTTGTTAATTTCCGTTGTAATCCCACTATGGTCTGGTCGATGAGAATCACATCGTCCGCGTATAGGAGACGGGGAATGGTTGTTTTCCCTAATTTCGGAGGAAACGTTCTGATCGCATTTTCCGAATATTGCAAATCTCCCAGGAAAGCGCTGAACAATGCGGGCGCAAGTGGACAGCCCTGTTTTACGCCCCTTTTTACTTGAATTTCATCTGAGAGGGTTCCCTGTTGGTTTAATTCCACTCTTACCGTTGTATTTGAGTGCAGCGCAATTAGGGGCTCCAACACCGATCTTGGGCATTCCCACGCGTCCAATTTTTTCCATAGCATGTTTCTGTCCACTTTGTTGAACGCTTTTGACATGTCCACAAAGGCCAGATATATTTTTGGTGCTCCTTCTTTGATTTTTGCTTTGAAAATATTTATTATCAAGATGTTGATTGCTATCGTTCCGTTTTTCTGGAAGCCTGTTTGCAATAAATCTTTGCATTTTGACGATCTTTCCCATATCCGCAAATGGTCCAGAATGAGGGAGGAAAAGATTTTTCCTAAAATGTCTAATAAAGCAATCGGTCTATAATTTGCAGGGTCTTCCCGACTGCCTTTTTTATAAATCGGAACGATGACTGCTTTTGACCAGGTCTCTGGGATTTGTTTGGATTGTTCGCAGATCTCAAAAATCTTTCCAATCAGTTTTGCCCAATCTTTTGGGAATTCTTTTAAGGTGGCATTTGTCAATCCGTCCGGGCCGGGAGCTCTGGATGTTTTCAGATTTCTTATTTTTACTTCGATGTCTGCCACATTGGCTATCGACACCCAAGACGTGTTTGTTACAGGTTTCAGTGCTTTTGCCGAGTTCTGGGGTTCCTCGAATTCCTTCGAAATGTGCTCCATCCATTTTGCTGCTGATACTGCGTTAGTTGGTATTTGATTGTATGTTACGTTACTTTTTTTAATTAAGGACTAGAAGTCGCTAGATTTGTTGGTAATCAGCTTTTTCATCATTTCTTCTGCGTCCAGCTGGTATTGTATCGCTTTTGCTTGTTTTCTCCAGGAAGTATATCTTTTTACTTCCAATTTCCAGTTTGACCAGTCTTGTGCCAGATTTGTTTTCTTTGCCTTTCTTTTTAGTTGCCGTCCTAGTTTCCTTTGTTCTACCAATTCTTTATTGTATGCATTGGCGGCCTGTAATACAGCCTTCTTTCTGGCAACTATCGGTTTCTGGTATGGTGCAAGGAGTGGTAGATAGTCTGGTTTCTCAATTGTTTTTGTTTGATGGTTTGCTATTACTTTTTCATCCCACGCTGATTTTATTTGTTGAATGTTTGCCTCTGTTATGCGTAGACGGGTTTGTTGCACATTTGTTTCAAGTGTAGCTTTGTATACAAGTTTCGTTGGTCTCTGGCCATTCCACTTGCATGTGAGTAAGTTATGGTCACTGTTGTTTGTTTTCAGAACTTTAAAGCTCACTATGTTTGCTGCCAATCCGGATGATACGAAGATATAGTCTAGGGTAGCTTTTGACGCTCCCCTTTCCCAGGTCGGGATATTCAGTTGATTTGGAAATAGTGTTGCTATGTTTTGTAGATTTCTGGAGCTTATTACTTCCATCCAGGCTTTTCCACGTTCTTGTGTTGCAGTTGTCCCTGTTCTCTCTGTTTCTTCATTACAGTTGGCGTTTAAATCACCACATACCATGATCTCGGTGTCGTCGAAGTCTTCATACAACTGGTCGATAGTTGCGCTCATTGTGGCACAGAAAGCCTTTGATGTCGTCCACTGAGGGTTCCAATAGTAATTTATAATTGCCAAGATGTTTCTTGTGGCGCGCTTTCCCTTTCCCATGGGGGGAGACCATGTGGAAAGGGTCACCAACATTTCGTATGCTTCTCTCCATTTCTTTGGAGGTTCCAGTCCTAGCCTGTTTTTAATGGCTGTGAGCAAACCGGACGATGGTCTTCCTAAAGGGCCTCTAATTGCTGCCGAGGTTTCTAAGCAGAATCCGTCCAACGTGGGTTTCTCAAGTAGCCACGTCTCTTGGAGGCATACTATATCAAATATGCCCAGATCAACGTCTCCCGGCATTGTTAAATGGTTATGCCCTCTGGTATTCCATGAGCCTACCTTGTAAAAGTTTTTATCGGGCCGTTCCTCAAGGGATGAAACCAGTGTTGGTGTCTCGAGGCTCTGCCCTATTTGCTGCTATTTTTGGGATTTCTTTGAAAAACAGCTATACAATCTGGGATAGGATGAGGTTGCATAGTCAGGATAAAGATAAAATGCTATATACAATTATGGTAAACATTATTACAGAAAGTGCATTAGCAAATGTACATTTACATAATGCAAGGTATAGTCAGGATACAGCTAAAATGCTGTGTACAAATTATGGTCCCACATTATTATGTACAAGGGTAAAACAGGAGGTAAAATGGAGTCATATGCCAGATTGCAGGTCTGAGTCTTTGAGCCACTTTATGAGGTTCTGCCGGAATTGTGGGTAGGATTGACCCCAAAGTAGAGAGCCTTACAATAATCCAGCTTCGACAGAACAAGAGCTCTTGCCAAAGTAATGCAACTATTGTTGCACAGGAACGGTTAGGAATTGTGGGTAGGATTGATCTTCTCAGATAGAAGGGGTTGAGGAGTTCCACAGTTGGGTTGCCTTAATCGGGAAGCTACATACCCCAACTCTGGAGAGTTTAAATCTTGGGTATTCGATAATCTGGAGGGTTTTATAGAGGTTTTCTAGTGATTCTCTCAGTAAGGTAGCAGGGTGCCGCATTGTTTAGGCATTTGTTTGTGAGAGAAGCCACTTTCAACTGGATTTTATCCTGCATGGATAACCAGTTGTTTGCTCTCCTTGTTTCAGAGATATGATCTCTCCTGGAGATACAGAGTGCAGCTCTAAGAGCATTGTTCTGGAGGCGCTGGATTTTCATAATAATCTCTTTATTGACTCCAAAGTAGAGAGCATTACAATAATCCAACTTCGACAGAACAAGAGCTCTTACCAGGGTAATGCAACTATTGTTGGACAGGAAGGGTTAGGAATTGTGGGTAGGATTGATCTTCTCGCAGAGAAGGGGCTAAGGAATTCCATAGTTGGGCTGCCTTAATCGGGAAGCTACGTACCCCAACTCTGGAGAGTTTAAATCTTGGGTATTCGATAATCTGGATGGTTTTATAGAGGTTTTTTGAGTGATTCCCTCAGTAAGGTAGCAGGGTGCCACATTGTTTAGGCATTTGTTTGTGAGAGAAGCCACTTTCAACTGGATTTTATCCTGCGTGGATAACCAGTTGTTTGCTCTCCTTGTTTCAGAGATATTATATCTCCTGGAGATACCGAGTGCAGCTTAAGGGCATTGTTCTGGAGGCACTGGATTTTCCTAATAATCTCTCTATTGACCCCAAAGTAGAGAGCATTACAATAATCCAACTTCGACAGAACAAGAGCTCTTGCCAGGGTAATACAACGATTGTTGGACAGGAAGGGTTAGGAATTGTGGGTAGGATTGATCTTTTCGCAGAGAAGGGGCTAAGGAATTCCATAGTTGGGCTGCCTTAATCGGGAAGCTACGTACCCCAACTCTGGAGAGTTTAAATCTTGGGTATTGGATAATCTGGAGGGTTTTATGGAGGTTTTTTGAGTGATTCTCTCAGTAAGGTAGCAGGGTGCCACATTGTTTAGGCATTTGTTTGTGAGAGAAGTCACTTTCAACTGGATTTTATCCTGCATGGATAACCAGTTGTTTGCTCTCCTTGTTTCAGAGATATTATATCTCCTGGAGATACCGAGTGCAGCTCTAAGAGCATTGTTCTGGAGAAGCTGGATTTTCCTAATAATCTCCTTATTGGCCCCAAAGTAGAGAGCATTACAATAATCCAGCTTCAACAGAACAAGAGCTCTTGCCAGGGTAATGCAGCTATTGTTGGACAGGAGGGGTTTACTGCTTTGATTAATTTACAAGTGTATGCTGTAGCAGATGCCATTGCATTGACCTATTTATTGAAGGAGATGGTCGAGTCCAGGAAGAAACCAAGAGTTTTGACCTCGCTAGCGACCGTAATGGGGTTGCTATCAATACTGAATGAAGAGTATTTAGGTCCCAGCTTTTAGAGGGTGGAGGGGGTGCCCAAGATAATGATCTCTGTCTTGTCATCATTCAGGCATAGTCCATGGGTGGCCATCCATGCCTGGATGGTGAGATTTCACCAAGGCTAAATCCTTATTGTAATCACCTGTAAGCGGTAGGAGAATCTGAGTATCATCTGCATAGTTGTTGTAGGTGATACCAAGAAGGTCCAGATCATCGAACAGGGGCTTCGTGAAGATGTTATACAAGGTAGGAGAGACACAGGAGCCCTGATGCACTCCGCAGGAGATGGGGATGGGGTCTGCATCTGCGGTGGTGTAGAAGACTCTCATAGTCCTGTTGTTAAGAAAGGATTCAATCCATACTATGGCTTCTTTAGAAAAGTGAGCTGTCAAGTTCAGATGCCTACAAAGGACCCCATGATCTACCAAGTCGAACACAAAAAGCAGGAGGAGGGCTGACTTTCCTTGATCTCTGAGCTCGTCAACTTGGGCTTTTAGGTCTATTAAGGCTGTTTTGGTCCCATGCTGGGGCCGAACGCCTGACAGTCGAGCACCCAGCAAGTGGTTAGATTCCAGGTGTTTCTGTATTTGTAAATAAGCCATTTTGTCTAAAATGTTTAGAAGGAAGGGAACTGTTGTGATTGGGCGGTAGTTTTTAGGGATGGCGGGGTCTAATGTCTGTTTTTTAAGTAATGGGAGCACCCAAGATTCTTTTAGGTTGCTTGGTATGGTGCCAGAAGAGAATGAGGCATTGATATGTTTCGTAATAAAGGAGGCCAGATCTCGGGCAGCATCCTTTATCAGTTGGGCAGGGCATTGATCTCCCTAACAGTTAGAAGGTTTTAGCGATAGAATCATTTTTTCGGTCTCTAAAATGGAGACTTTGGTGAATTCAAAGCGGCGGGGTAAACTGTATCTAAAGATGGTATTGTAAAATTAGTAGGGGAGGTATTTGTTATTAGTGATGCTTTTTATTGGGCAATTTTGGCTTGTAGGGTTGCAACTTTGTCAGATAGTGCTTGCTGTATGTTAGAGCACCAAAGTTTGTCTTTGATACAATTGTCAGGTACTGGGACGGGGGCTTCTAATTCCTTCACGATAACAAAAAGTTCCTTTATGCTTAAATTGGCTTGTGCAATTCTGGCATTGTAGGTTTCACATTTAGCTGCGTTAATTTCTCTTTTGTAAAAGGCAGATATTGTATGGAGGTTGGCTTTATTTTCCTCGGAGGGAAGTAGTCTCCAAGCTCCCTCACATTGTCTTCTTTCGGCTCGTAATGTTTTGATTTGTGGTGTGTACCAAACATTAAGTGGGCTTTAGGTTTACTTTGTCGTATTTTGAGGGGTGCGATTATGTCTAGTGAAGTAGATATGATTTTATTATACTCGTTCACCAGGGCCTCGGGACCCAAGGTTCCGGTAAAGAGTTGAGAGTGGGGAGAATCAGAGGGAGTAGGTTATCGGGGTAATGTTCTTTTTGTTCCTAGTTGGTATGGGTGGGGAAAACTGGGTGGTGGTGTGAGTTTGTAGTTTAGTTGCTAGCAAAAATGTCACAAGGTGGTGATCCTTCCACATTTGAGGGGAGATGGATGAGACAGAAGCATTACAATTTTTGTCTGCCACCCAATCAAGAGTTCTCCCTTTAATGTGGGTAGGCTGGAGCACTCTCTGAGTAAAGCCAGGACAGTTAGGATATTGGCAACACTTGAAGTGTATGGGTCTTTAGGGTCATTGAAGCCCAGGTTAATATCTCCTAGTAAGAGGACTTGGGAAGAATTTTTTAGGTCATTAGAAAGGATAGTAGAGATGTCCTCCTCGAATGTTCCAATGGGACCTGGGGGTCTGTAAATTAGGTGGATAGAAATGGTCTGGGTTTTGTTGATAGAAAGTTTAGTTGTGAGATTTTCACATGATTTCCTATCTGAGGAAGATGCTAACCTTATTGACAAATTTGATTTGGCAATAAGGGCTATACCTCCTCCGCGTGCTTAATTTCTATCAGCTCTTAAGATGGTATAGCCATTGGGAATAGCCATCATGAGGGCAGGGCCTGCGGCAGCATGTAGCCAAGATTCAGTGATAGCAAGAAGTCATATTTTTCAGATTGGATAAGGTCGGATATTTCAGTGGCATGAGCAACCAATGATCTGGCGTTTATTAGGGTGCCTGTAAGGTTGGAGCTTGTGATAGGGACTGTACGCAATATTTCTGTGGGCTGGACCTTGGGTGTGGTGATGTGAGTACTAGGGTTCATGTGGCGGTTGGTTTTTTGAGTGACTAGGTGCATAGATCTATTAGTAGGTTCATAAAGTTTTGTTAATCTAGAGCGCAGTCTAGTGTTCCTAGTAGCTGTGTTACACAGGTACTTGGGACTAGCCTCAGGTTGGGGATATTTAAGTGTATCATAGTGGATAAGTTGTCTACCTCCAAATAAACAAGATTTGGTTGGCCACGGGGGTGAAGAGGGCACAGCCCGGCGAGGCCCACAGAACTGATAAATGCAAATAGGAAACCAAGGGCGCAAATGTGATGACTAGTAGTTAGCATACTGGAGCAGGTGGGTGTAGTCTATCAACATGCAAAATTAATATAGTAACACTTCTAAATTAGCTACGTAGTCTGAGCTGACAATAGCATGGCTATGGAGAGTTGTTTGACTAAGATCGTTAAGCACAGGCAGTACCCATAGGGTGCTAATGTAGGTAATATACAACGACAGTGCAGAAGTCAGTAAGATGCTACTACAAGTAATAGGCAGAAGGCAATGCAAAAAAACGATAGGATGCTAATAGTAATGGTAGGCAAGGCAATATGGTGCTAATGTAGATACAGGCAAGCTAATGATAATGGCAGTGCATAAGACTGGGCTAGTTCAAGTAGATCTGTAACATATGATAATGGCATTGCATAAAGGACAGATAGAAATAGAGCTGGCCTACACACTAGGTGCTAGAGCAGTTGATAAAGTGGGAGTGGCCAATATTTGCAACAGTAAATGGACTCACAGTAGCGCAGATAAGAATAGTAGTGTAATGTTGCAGAGAGTATTCTATTGGATTAGTTCAAACTTGTCTGGATCTCTGAGTGGGCTATCTTCTAGCTGCAGGCTATGGAGCTATGGAGCTAATCAAGTGGTGCTTAGAAGGTTTACAGTGCAATAGGGGCACAATAGGTAGAGTCAGGTTGGTACAATAGTTAACCCAGAGGGTAGGGTGAGAGTGGACACACAGCAAGTGTGGGGGAAATAATAAATTGGTCACACACCATGCATAACACCCGTGGCTCAGGCGGCTGTATGCCAGGCAACCTGTGAAGAGCACTGGCCTAAATCAGAACAGGCGAGGCTACTCAAGTTCTAAATCTGCAGGCAATAATGATGACGGATTAAAGGCATACATGTATAAAAAGTAAGCATACAGTGATAAGTATTAGGCAAAGGTGATATGGTAAACAGTTACACATTGACAGAACGCAACACTTGCTATACGTTAAATAAAGATGGTAGTGGGGTCGTTAACGGGGTAAGCGGAAGGGTATAACAGCACCCAGCGAAAACAAGTCACAGTTGCAGTGTAAATTAGGATGAGTAGGCAAGTTTGAGTCCTAATTCAAACAATAGCCTCAGTTGCAGCGTGTAAGTCGAAGGCAAAGGCACTGGATATAGGGCGTTTTCCACATTGCGTGATGTGGCGACCGTAGTACTTACAGACTGGAGGGTGAGCTCGTCGGAGCAGAACACTGAAAGGGGGGTTCAGTAGTGTGCGCAGGAGGAGTTTGTGATGTGCGGGGCAGCAGCTGTACAAACCGCGGATAGATTAGCCGATTGCCGCGCACAGCGGCGAACAAGGCCTTACTCCTGGCCTTCCTCCGCAGCCAGCTTCCGCCTGCCATTGATGCAGATTGGCCCAAGGAGTGTGCTGGTTGCTTAGCAACCGAGGGGAGCCACACTATGGGCCCAAGCAGCGCCGGCCATTTTGAATTGGGCAGCATTGATAGAGCGGCAAAAGGATGTTGGATGACTCGATGTTCACACAGAAATCAGGCAATAATGCTGTAAACATGATGCAGCAGGAGCATCCATCCGCTGGTAGGGTTGAAGTGTCTTAGGGTCAATACCTCGATGAAGGGGCTGATGTCGCAGTTGAAGTGGAGACAGTCCTTCTGCCTGATCTGGATCTGGTCAGCTGGGCAGCAGATGAGGGAGATGGGCTCCGGCCCACTCGGCCTTGCAACGAGTGAAGAATGTGGTGTGTGCATGGGCAGCAGCTGCACCATTCTTGCAAGGTTACTTGAGTGGATCATTGTTACATGTCCAGAAGTCCCTCAGTCACATCTAGTGATGTGGGAAGTCCACAGTTCCATTTTGTCACCAGAGAACAGACACAGGGCATGTGAAATTATGTGGCCATCTTAACTGCACCACTCAGGGGTCACAAGTCATTTTGGTGTGCCTCAACCCACAGATAGTGTTATGCCACTTGAAGACCCCAGCACATTGTTGGAGGCTAAAGGCCACACCCTAGAGGGTGTTCTTATGGCTCGCAATGCCTCATGACCACATGTCCATCGGTTCCTTTGTCCAGTACCTTTGGCTTGGCCCAACTGCCCATCTGGTGGAGCTAGACCCCCCAGATAGTCTGAGTTGCAGCTGTCCCGGATGTGTCCAACAGTTGTCTGCACCCATGCTCCGTGGACCCCACTTTGAGCATGTATTGTAGTCTGTGGTTGGTATCTCTATGTGTGATGGGCACGTGGCATGGGAGCTTTCAGGGCTCCACCATGCTGGTAATAGGGCACCAGAGCAGGTGTGTGACCACAGTCCTGGATGATGTGGGAGTGTCTGAGCAAGGCCAGCAGTTGAAGGTCCAGGCTGGCCACGGGCCCCAGTAGTAGGTGTCCCAGGGAAGTGCTATTGGAGATCCATAAGGCAGTTGGGGTCCCTGTGCCTCTTGGGAGGCTACTGCTCTAGTGCATCAGTGGCATGGTTCCAGTTGGGCACCTTGTGACCACACCCTTGTGTGCCACTGAGTAGGCCCTGGCTATCAAGCTTCCCTGTCCCATGCGTGACACCTCATGGCTGTCCTATTTGTAGCCTTTTCCATGCTGCATGTCTATGCGAGCGAATACAGTGATTATGCAAGACATGAAATTATGTTGGTGAGACATGTGCCCTTAGTGCACTTTCCATGGCCCTCACAGCGGGTTACACTTGGGTCACTTTGGCATTGGTATTGTTCAATGTCATGATTTCTTTCAATGTGTTTGTGGTGACAAGTCAATGTGCTGGTTTGACATGTGTGTCACCATTGTCCCTACACTTGTGTGTCAGCATTCATGCTGATGGCATGGGTGTGTGTGTGGCAGTTGTTGGTTGACCCGTGCAGACTTAATGGCACTGTTTATGTTGTGTATGCCACACATGCATTGTCACTGTTGAATGATGTAAATGTTTTTTGTCCAGTTTTCCACAGTTGCTGCAGCTGGCATAGAGGGAGGAAGCAGTGCTGTGGAGCAGAGAAGCGGGGACAGGGCCTCCAGACCCAGGTACAAACCCCAGTCAGTCACTGTTCACGCCTCCTCTTCTGAGAATGATGTGGCTGGGGAGCGCCAGTTTCATCAGTCGAGGCTGCTGCGGGTAAGTCCCAGGAGGGGATTGTGGTTGGGGAAACCTCCGCAGCTGTCGGGCAGGGTGTTGTCACATAGGGGCCATCAAGGGTGGAAGACTCTGTGGAGTCATCTGGGTTGATGGAGGTGGAGGTGGAGGTGGAGGAGGCCATTGCATGCCAGCCCATGAGATCATTTGGGGGCTAAGAGGAGAGTGTTCAGGCTGCACCCCTGGCTCAGAGACATGAGGATGTGCAGTCCACCATGGAGGGTTCTGCACAACCTCATGTCACTGGGTCATCTGCTGCAGCAGTGAGCACCTTCGTGGATGCCTCCACCTAGATTGAGGCCCTGCTTGAGACCAAGCTGGCCATCTAAGATTTGATGCAACCCCTATGGCTTTTCTCGCGAAGCTGATCACAACTATTTGTGATGCTGTTACAGCTTCTCGCGAGGAGTTTGTTCAGCATCACAAGCAAATGAGCCATTTCCTAAAACAGCTGACAACTGCACTGCTTTTGGGTGATCTATAGGCACAAGCGCATGCAATTGTCCCCTCCTACACTTCCTCCTCTGTGCCCAGTCGTCCTCCAGGGAGCTTTCTGAGACATATACCACCATGGCCCCCCTGTGCACAAGTCCCACCAACACCACCCAGTTTGGTTGTGCCTGTATCCCTGCTTGATACAGGAGTCCTAAGAACTCCACATGAGGTGGTCACTGTGCCTGCCCAGGTTCCTGCACTGGAACAGGCAGTGGAGGGACAGCTGGCACTTTTTTTAACTGCGCAGGTGCCGTACCCCTCTGACAAATGTCATCCATACCTACACATACCTACACATACCTTCACAACTCAAACTTACACCTACACTCTGCCAGGCAGCAGCTGATGAGGACTGTGAGGAGGCAGTTAATGCAGGTCCAATCCACCCCGAGGCAAAGTAGCAGACACATCGCAAACATCTGGCAGGAGGAATGGAGGCTGCTAAATGAAATGGTGTGCATCTGTGTAAAGTATTAGAGGCAGTTGATGGTGGCGCAGCTCAGGCTAGGGAAGCAGCCATTGCCAGGACCAGGGCTGAGGTGGCAGATAGGCAAACAAGGAGGTGGATAACCACCCTGGAGGACGCTTGCAGGGATGCTCAGGAGGAGGATAGGCAGATGAATGAAGGCCTGCAAGCCCTCCAGGCAAGAACAGAGGCCTACCTACAGGCATAGGATGAAGAGAGTGACTCGGCATTGGCAGACATTGGAGAGGAGTAGTCCTCTGCCAGTGTATATAGTGTTAGGTTTCATTTTGGACTTTTATTTCATTTTCTTCCCTGGACATTTTTACCCTTAACCAATTATTTTAATCTTAGTGTACATATTTTGAATACACGTTTTCTGAATCTTGATACCACACTTCTTGCAGTCTCTTTGTGTACAAAACCACTTTTTACATGTTCTCCAAATGTAATTGCTCTATTACTGTCACGTGTGTTGGGGCCTCACTGTGTGTGTCATGTTGTTACAGTGATGTTTTCTGTCGGACGTGTGTACATGCTCCATGTGTGTGATGGATGTTGCATCCATGCTCAGTGACATTGGGTGGTCTCTTGTAGATGTGGCGAGGTAATGTTCTTTGGTATTGACATTTTTGACAGCTTTTAAATGCTCTGGTGTTGCCTGTCTACTTACATGCTTTGTATTACACGCATATTGTTGAATTCTGTACATAGTGTGGATGTATGTGTGATCATTGTATGTTGTGGTTGAGCATGTATTCCACTGCTGCATGTGTCCATGTGTGTTTGGTGATGTGTGGTATACATGCATGACATGCTGGCATACTTTGCATTGATTTGAACATGTGCACATGTGTTGCACATTTAGGAGTGGGGCCATCAAATGGCTGCAAGTGGCAATGATTGTTTATCTGACTCAATTCCTTGTGCAGGGACAATGTGTGTTTGGTGTCAGTGTGTTTGTGTTGTGGGAGTGATGTTTTTGGTTGTGTGTGTAATGGTGTGCATATGGAGACGATTGTGGTGATGTGTGAGATGCATCATGATGTTTTTGGGGTCACTCAATGGTGATGGATACTGACTTGTTCATGTGTATTGCTTCATGATCCACATGGTTTAGTTGTGTGTTGAATGTGATGACAGCTCATACACATCTGCACATTTGCTACTGAAGGTAGAGTGCACTCTACGTTGAGTTCCGTTGTGGTCCACTGATGTTTAGGTGTTCCTTTGACACATGCTTGGCAATGTTGATGTGACCACACTTAATGCACTGGTATGGGTTTTTAGCATGTTGGGTGTTGAGGAGGGTGCAGTCTCACTGTCGATGTGTGGGCTGCACTCATCACATGTGCACTCGATTTTCGGTAGATGTATCCCTCCAAAAGCATGGCCACCCACCTTCCTACATCTGCAATCACCCACTACATGCTCTAATATTGTGCTGCACATCTTCCACTCAAATGCTGAATATTCACATGATTGATTAATGTGTCTTGTTGTACACATTATAAGTATCCTTGACTCACATAATCTCTGACAGCCCTCACATCACCCTACCGCAAGCCTGTTCTACTTGTCTCACATGCAGGGATTTTGCCACCTCTTCCTACCTACCTACCTACCTACCTACCTTCCTTTGCATAGGATATTTGTATTTATTTATTTATTTACTGGATATTTGTAAAGCGCCTACACAACAAATGGTTTTTCAAAATGCCACAAGACAAAAAAAGGGGGGTCAAGGAGAAAGATAACAATAATGGTCCTACTAGCTCTTGTGACATTTGGATTGTGTAAGTGCAGTAACAAGAAGTGCGAGGGAGAAAGTGGGTGGGAAGTGCCGGTCTGGGCGAAATGTAAAGAGATGAAGGTAGTTGCAGGGATAACAGGAGAGAGTGCAAGTGAAAGCGGGAGGTCGAGGAGGGGGGAAAAGGGCCACAGGGTCTAGGAAAGTGCTAAGGGGAGGCCATGAGGGGAAGTGCAGGGAATGTATGGTGTGCAGTTGAGAGGGTCCGCATGCTAAGTGCAAGAAGGGACTGGACACAAAGGGCTTTTGCCCTGTCGTACTCATAGGGAATCAGGCAGCCAGTCACTGCGGCAGATGGGGGTGATAGTAGCGGAGGGTGAAAGGGAAGAAAGAAGAGAAAAGGAGGCTCTTGAGGAGCTTCCATAACTTAAGGAGGTCTGGCTCAAGCCTGAGATGGGCAGGGAGACTGTTCCAGAGGGAGGCCCCTGCAGAGGAGAGAGATCTGCCCCTCACTCTCTGCTTAGAGTAATGTATGATCTGCAGAGAGTTGGAGCTAGAAGACCAGAGGGCTCTAGCAGGGAGGTATTTAGGGAGATAGAGTTGTATGTAGCAGGGTCCCAGTCCCCAGAACACCTTGTGGATGATGCAGAGGGTCTTGAACTTGATTCTATCAGAAACCCGGGAGCCAGTGGAGAGATATTAGGGCTGGAGAGATGCAGTCCCTGGGCTTGAGGCTGAGGATAAGTCTTGCAGTCCTATTCTGGATTAGTTGAATGGGGTGAAGGGAGGATAAAGGAACAGTGAGGAAGAGGCTGTTGCAGTAGTCCAGCATACAAGGCACCAGAGCTCTGGAGACATTGCATTTCTTTGGGAAGGTGAGGAAAGAGAGAATACAAACGTGTGTTGCAAATGACTCAGAACAATCTCTGATAGCTCAGACTTGGGAACTCCAAGGGCATCCACCTGCAGCTCTTTGATGGCATTGCAATGGCACATGGGCACAATGATATGCAAGATTGTATTCCATTACATTACTATGTCACATGCACATGGAATGGTCAAAGTGTAGCTGATGATACATTATGTTGGGTTCCCAGTTAATTGGTCGAAAACATTTGGTCGACAGGACAACTGGTCGACACCATTTGGTCGAATGCCAAATGGTCGAATTTTTTTTTTTCTTTTTTTTTTACCCCTTTTTTTGTTTTTTTTTGGGGGGGTCCCCCCCAACCCCCTTTTTTTTCTTTTTTATTTTTTTTCCCCACACGAAAACCCACAAAACACATATATATAAAAAAAAAAATTCGACCATTTGGCATTCGACCAAATGGTGTCGACCAAATTGCAGTCGACCAGTTTGCTGTCGACCAATTGACTGGACACCATTATGTTGTTCTGTTGATGTCAACTGAGTGTGATGTATGATGGAGTCCTGTAAGGAGCTACAACCATAGATTCAACAATGGCACTCACAGTTGTTCATGTTGGAGGAGTAAATGTGGCAGGTGTAGTTCATGTTGGAGGCAGGCCAGAGAAGTTGATGTAGGTTGTTGTTCAAAATTGGAAAGGTACGGGTGCGGGTAATGGGCTGAGGTGAGTGGGAGTGGTGGGCAGAGGACGGTCTTGCAGGGACTGCCCAGCTAGTGAGCTAATGTGAGTGGGCGTGGGAGGAGGAGGGGGATATTAGCAGGGGCTGCCTGTGGTAGTGGGCCGAGGTGAGTGGGGCTGGTGAATGGTGGGAGGGCTTGAGGGGCAGCCTGGGTTAGTGGGCCATGGTGAGTGGGGACAGTGAGAGCTGTGAGGACTTGACAGGGCATACTGGGGTAGTGGGCTGAGGTGAATTTGGGAGGTGGGAGAAGGGTAAACTAGCGGGGGGTTTCTGGGGAAGTGGGTCGTGGTGAGTGGGGGTGGTGGGAGGTGGAATGACTTGAGGAAGCATTCTGGGGTAGTGGGCCGAGGTGAGTGGACTTAGTGGGTGGTATGAGGACTTGAGGGGAAGCCAAGAGTAGTGGGCTTTGGTGACTGGAGCTGGTGGGAGGAGGGAAGACTAGCAGGGGCCTTCCTGGGATAGTAGGCAAAGATGAGTTGGGGTGGTGGGAGGTGTGAGTACTTGAGGGGGCAGCTTGGGGTAGTGGGCCGAGGTGAGTGGGGTTGGCAGGTAGACTAGCAGGGAACCTCCTGGTGTAGTATGCTAAGGTAAATGGGGGTGGTGGGAGGTTGGATGACTTGAGGGGGAAGTCTAGGGTAGTGGGCCAAGGTGAGTGTGGGTGGTGGGAAGTGTGAGGGCTCAAGGGAGCAGCCTAGGGTAGTGGGCTGAGGTGATTGGGGTGGTGGGAGGTGTGAAGGCTTGAAGAGGTAGCCTCTGGTAGTGAGCCGACATCAGTGGGGGTGGCGGGAGGTATGAGCACTTGAGGGGGCAGCCTGCAATAGTGGACTGAGGTCAGTGGGGCTGGTGGGAGGAGGGAGGACTAGCAGGGGGCTATCTGGGGTAGTGGACCAAGGTGATTGGGGTTATGGGGGGTGTTAGGACTTTAGAGGGCATCCTGGGGTAGTGGGCCAAGGTCAGTGGGGGTGGTGAGAGTTGTATGGATTTAAGGGGGCTGCTATGAATTAGGGGTGTGGGCCAGCAATGTGGGTGCCTTGAACTTAGGGGAGGAAGGTCTGCATTTTTGCCGGGGTGCTGCTTTCGATTACATGGTATGTTCAGCAGTTTTCAGCAGGGTATTACTGACTTGCGTTGAGGGGGACAGTTTGCATGTTCGGCGCTGGCTTGTAGTGAAGGGGGTGGTTCACAGTTTTGGTGGGCTGCTGGCTTGTTTTGCTGGGGATGGTTTGTAGTTTGAGCAGCTTGATGGCTTGTGTTGCAGGGGACGGTTTACAGTTTTGGCGGGGTGCAGGCTTGCATGGTGCAAAGGCAAGCGCAAAGGTTATTTATTGGTGCTACTTTTTGTTTGCTTGGGGGTGTCTTGTGGGCGTTACTTGCACAACTCGTTGTTGTTTGCACTGCGGGTTACTTTGCGCTTTAGAATCCATGAATCAACATACATGGCTAAACCTTTTACATGCACAAGTAGGCGCTATGTTATTTATGGTGCAGAGTAGTTTGCGTAGGCTTAACGCTTTTTCTATGAATTTTGCACTAAGTGTCCTGTAAATAATCATGCATAGCAAACAGTGTGTGTGAACAACGCCATCCTATCACATGTATTTATGGTTTACACTACTAGACTCTTATTTGTAGAGACAGTCCGTCTTAAACAAGATCCAGAAGTGGAAACAACAAAGACGTGTCTTCAAAGAAAACGACACTTGAAACAGAGGGACACCATTTCCTTTCTCCTTCCCCAGTTAATTGGTGCAAATCAGAGTCTAACTCAAATGAATTCATCCCTGAGCACATTTAGAAAGACATAATCTGAGTCATTTTCTGAAAATTGCTTCTCATTACAAACACAATAAACTCAGGAACAAGCCTTCTTAAAATGAAATAGTAACAAATGAAGGTAATTGATTGTTGATCTAGTTTCGCCGTTTGTTTTTCCCCCACATTACTGTAATTTGATTGCATTCACGTTTAAAATAGAGAGACGTGAACAGAGACGTGCCGCGCCTATTTAAGATATTATCCGAGTAACCCTTGATATCGCTCACACATAGTACATGTTATGATAAGAAAAGATAAAAAACAATCATGTTAGATTTAGCATTCTGGCAACCATCTGCACAATTCATAATCTGCGCAACAATATATTTCATATGGCAGAGGCAATTCACTCAATTCCAATAAATAATGATGATTCTAATATACATTATAAGGTAACTAAGTCTCCTCAAAGTCCAATCATTAGAACTAAAACATAGTTTTTAAGAAAAGGTACTAAGGTGTCTCCTTTGAAAAGTCCATACATGTCTAATCACTCTAATTATGGCCCACTCTACCTATTCTTAACATCACAGCTCCATGAATCAGATTATGTGTCGGCAGTGCAAAGTCACTTTTCAGCAGTGCAAAGTCATTTTTCAGCAGTGCAAAAAATTCCATGAACCGGGTCCATAACATATATTTGTTTTCTGTGCAGCAGCCTTTTTTCCAGAATGTTGTCACCATGTTTTAGAATCATGTTTACCTTCTTTACCTTCACCCAGTAAATCGAAGAGGCTTATTTGATAAGCCCATAGATGAGAATGTTAATGTCACCCAGTAAATGATGGTCCATACAATGCTTGTGGTACTCTTACATGTAGCTAGTCAGAGAAGAGTCTAAAGATGGCTGTCGCCTCTCACATCGTCTCCACATCATGAAACAGCATGCATATCTGCACGTGTCACGCAACTGCACAACACTCACCCCTCTCCCCGCCCACAGACATTATTTCAGAACAGATTCTCCCATGTAGACTTTATAACTGCAACTTGCAAGAAGCAAAATATATAGTCCGAAATGGATGCTTATTCCACTATAAATGATTTTTGGAAGTTTTTGTCTGCATTGTAAATTTGAGGTGTTTAAGAACAGACTAAATCAGCGGCTCTACCACTGAAGACTGAAGTGGGCCTGAAATTAACCTTTAATGAATCTAGCAATTATTGAATAGAATTCCAGAACGACACATAATTTGTTATTCCTATTGTTTCTTATTTAGAGTCACTTCTCAAAATGTTACACTTGTGGAACCCCCTATTTATTGTAAACTGCCTGAACAAGAAAGCCAGGCACTCCTGAGACAAAGAGCCACATGGCGCTGTACACAGGCCAGGAGCTTCCATTTAAAAAAATAAATAGAGACATCTTTATTTTTTATTTTTTGGTGCTAGCAAGGGAGATCACAGGGGTAGCAAGGGAGACCTCAAGGGTCACAGTTGCGACCCCTGGCGACCCCCAAAGGACGTCCCTGGTCACCCAAATTGTGCTAATAAACATTACATGAACATTGTTTATTAAGCTAAAGGCTGACATTTAGCTCAAAAAGCTATCTGAGAGCCAGAGATCATATGATGAAAAACAGTGATTTCACTGACTTACAGCAACCAAGCTACTCATTATTTCAGTAGTAATATGTATTTTACTGCAACATGCCAGGGGTAATTAATATCTCAACCAGCTCAGAATGATGCACCAACTTGAAGAAATTTCAGTCTGATGGTATAGTTTTTTTTTATTGTTTATCTGGACATGTAAAATGGGATACCTGGCACTATATTAGGGCGTCCTTGGAAAAAATTGGTTACTATTAATTTCTTGAATACATTTTGTAATCAATGACATTTGTGATATCATCCTTGATATGATGTGGGTTAGTCCTTGCAGTGCATAATGGTAGCATGAGTTATGGTTGTGTAGCGTACCATAACATGCACATTTCTTTTTTTTTAGGTTTTACCTGTAACCATAGCGTCCCTGTAGCAACGTTTTTCTATTGAATTTCATAGGTTTTGTAATGGTACAGCTTAACCATAACGTCACTTTAACAAGGTTTTTTGTTGGTGATTTTCATAGGTCTTTAGTACGGCACTTTAACCATAACATTGGTATGTTATAGTTTTTGCAGGAAAGATGATAGGGTTTAAGGTGCACAAGTGAACCATAGTGTCCCTGTAATAATGTGTCTTTCACTGAATTGCATTAGATGTGTACAGGATACGCTTAGTGTGTAAAGATGTACTGTGTAACATACTGAAGCCAGAGGCTGTATAGTAAAAGGCACAAAGATTGGGAATACTACGTCCATTTGCAGAGATTGGGTTGAGTCCAACGTGCCCAGAAAGGGGGGGGCATAAAAAGGTGTAACATTCAGCAAAGAAAAAAGACATATGCAAACAGCTTCAAGCATGTCAAATTGTAGGGAAAATGCTGTACCTATACATAATGTGTATTTTTACTACAAAGTGTACAAAGTGCTCAAAGACATAAAGTATGCAGCATAAAGGAAAGCACCGTGAAAAGTGACATTTGCCTTCATCAATCTTACCGCACACCTGCTGCACAATCAAACAAAGAAGGAAGAGTCAGAGGAGAAAACAGCAGCTACCGAGAACAGTACGTCAGAGCAACGTGGTAAGTAGATGAACGTTTTTGTTGTAATTGCACAGGTTTGTTGGTGTACAATAGTAGAAAAGCATTATGTTTTCTGTTTGTGCACAGCAATGGCTTCCACCCTAGAGTGGCTTGAGGAGAATTTTCCGCATGAAGAAATGAGCGATGACGTTAGGCCCATTGTTACCCGCCGCACTGTGAAAAGGGAAAGAGTTACTGGAAGGGCAAGCACCCTGGAATGGCTGGAGGAAAATTTTCTGAATGACCAAATGTGTGAGCATAGTAACCCCATAGGTAGGGAACGAGCTGGCAAAAAGAACACAATCGCAATGTAAAACTTCATTTCAAGTAACCACATTTATTCTATTTTAACAGAACATACCGGAATGCAAAGCTGTACATAGAAGCAGCACCTTTTGCACAGGAACATACAGCCACCAAAACTAAACTGAACGCTGGGCATATGAAAGTTGATCACCTGGATGCCAAAATCGAGCAGTTGCTCCTCCAATTTGCTGCCTTGAGAACATTTGTAGAAGAACATATAAGGGGCAAAATAAGATATCACTGCCCAACTTGCACATGTCCGTCTTCCCCAGTTCCCAGCCCTCCTTCCCCGCAAAATCAGTGTCATGAAAGACGCTTCGATGAGGGCGCAATCCCTTCTCCCCCTCAGCAGCAGCTTGTTGAAATGGAAACATCCCCAATATATGTATCTGTTTCTTGTCCCCCTTCCCTTTCCAAATAGTCTCTATAAATGTGTGCTAATAAATACTGCAATGTTAATTTGTACAGATTGTGTATGTCCTTTTTTTGTTGTTTAACAAGGCCATTGTAAGTGAGAAGGGCACAGCACTAGTGGGGATGAATACAAGTGAGAAAAATGGAGGAGGCAGACGACCGTCACACCTGGAAGCCCTATGCGCAATCACAATAAAATCATCCGTAGGACGCCAGTACGGGCCGCATGTTTGCATGCACACATCTGTCTGGAAATAGTAACAGCAGCATCCATTTATCTGTGACACAACTGTGCACATACATATATCGTGCTGTGATGCCTGGTAACACTTTCCCTGGTGAACGTAACCGAATAAACGTGTGGTATAGTCGTTTTAGCTGGAGTAGCTGGAAACATACACTCTCGTTCTGCGCGTATTTTTCTACATAAACATCCCACCTACTGTACAATGCTCACAGCAAGCATAGGTAGAAATGTGCAATGTACGTGAACCATATGTTTAAGTAGCCCGGGGGTGGGAAACGTATCGGTAGTACAAATATGCACGTGCGACAAAGTGTAACGTGAAATGTATGTCCGGCAGACAAGCTTGCAAATGACGAACAATGGCGACATCACCATAGTAACGTATCAACATTGCGCGTCATCCCTTATTTTGACGGACATGAGCCAGATCCGTACACATCGAAAGAGAACATTTCTCTGCAATGTACAGAGTATTACAGTGATAGTGCACCATTTCAGCGATCCTCCACTCTTCATGTAGATATTGTAGGGAATGAGTTAATGGCACTTTGCGATGTCACATGCTCCACATGAGCATTATAAAAGAGCACACCCTACAATTGCTCTGTTTGGCTTTCTATACAAGAGCACTGGTGTGCAGTGCTTGGGGCAGAAATAGCTTTCTCACCAAATCTGTGCCTGCAAACAACTTCTCCAAGTGATGGCCACCAGAGCTTCTGCTACTACCTCTGACGCAGAAGCACCCACATCTTCACCACCAACACCTCCATTTAAAGGTCCTCAAAAAATGGACAACCATCATAATGGGAGGGACATCGAAAAGGAAACAAGAGTAAAGTAGAAGGAACCCCCATTGCCTACAGCCAGCGGCAATCCTGGGTGTGGAAACTATTTAGGACCGTTGGAAATGTGCCTGAATCTCTTGCTAACTGGTGCAGTGCACTCAGTGCAACATAGTACTCAATAACGGATAACCTGGCTTGTACAGCTATGGCACTACTTCCATGCGGCGGCACCTTAAAGCGAACCACCAGGCAGCTATTTGGAGAGTTGTCCGCTTCCGAACAGGCAGTACATTATTATCCACTACAGCATCCTCCACATCTGCTTCTACCACCACTAGAGACACTCCAGTGGGCCACCGCATCCCGCAATCAAACTTGGAGGACATACACAATACAACAGACCCGTACCTTTCAAAGGTCACTGTATTGTGCATGTACTGCGATGCGGAACTGTGTTGAGGAGAACATTTTCGAAGTGTTTTTGAGTCAGCGGTCCAGGGCCATGGCAAACACTGCCCCCTACACAAATAAGGTGCTCCTTACATCTTCTACTCTCCACTTATCATTTCTTATCTCTGTGTTGGTACGCTTTGTGAAATCTCCCTTCTTCTGTGGTCTTTTCTGGCATCTCTTATAACAACAGGAAAAATCTTAAACAGCCAGAAAGCGGGCCGAACAAAATGGCTCTTTTCATAGCCACCTTCCAGTGTTCAAAAATAGACTTTCAAATTATGCATGTGGGTGGTGACGCAGCCAGTTACACAAAAAAAGCAGTGGCTCTGAAAGGAGCCTTTTTTGTACTATTTGTATTTAAATGTTACAATTGGCGAAGGACCACTGGGAAAATGAATCCTTCACTTGCAGGAACCGCTGTACGGCATTTTGAATATTACACAGAAAGATCTAATTGCCAGCATCAGTCAGATAACTCCATCTGAACAAAATATTTTCCACATACGAAAGGTAATGTTTTCATTGTGGAAGGAGAACATGCCAACTTCACGCAGAAAAACGCACACAGATTGGCTCACATTGTGCCGCGTTTTCTGCATTTGTGGACCACAGAAGGAAGAATGCAGAGACATCTGCCTCTGGGTAATGCGAGAAAAGATTATGTGTGAATTTGGAAACATTTCCATTAGTTGGCAAAATGTCTCCTTCATTGCAAACTGCAGTGAAATGCCGGTAACATGCCCTAAACTGTTCCCTCCACAATGAACAATAACAATGTCTGGATTAGGAAGCGTCACCAAACTAACACAAATAGGACCCACATGGACCTACTGCATTCCACGTATCCCATACCAGTGCACAGCAACATTATCGAAACCAAGGCGTGCTGCTAGTGCACAATGCTGTGCGTAAAGTTGTACCCAATGTATCCACGAGTCACCCAACAGCCATATAGTCTGCCTACGTAACGGCACACCTATCCCCGTAGTCATGTCCACTCCTATTGGCAAAGAAACGTTATGCCACAATCTGTTCCTACACACCACATCAACAAATTGATATTGACCAATCCCAACTCCTGCATAGTCCCATTTCCATTGCACCAACTCTCACAATACCCGGATGTAGCAAGTGTGCCCCCCAAAAGGCGTGTCTTTCACCAACATAGTGCCCTGTGTATGGGACTACATAAACACATTTGAGCATAATAAAAAATCAGTGTCTTCATAGAAGTTATGCAAAGTGTTTATTTCTAATTTTGCCAAAAGGACGTGTCACGAAACACCTTCTTCTGGCCTCCTTGTTATGGGTTGCTCTCGGCTTTTCCTCCGTCTATTACTACATGTGTGTCTGCAGTGTACACAGTATATACTGCAACAGATTACTAATTGCAATAGAGGAAAAAAAAATCAATGCCATTAACAAACGTCACACCACAAGCAGTAATGTAATCCTGGCCACAAAACAACATCCTACCATGGAACACAAAAGCATACATAAACGTGAATCTCTCAACCATAGTCCTGTTTCCATAGCAAGCACATTACGAAGAACACCATTTAGCATGTGGGATTTCCCCTACTACCGCGAGGGCCGCGGCCTAGTAGAGCAGGGCCAGTCCTTCTCCCCTTTCAAGTCGTCTTTCAGCAGCACTCCCTGATTGGCTACTGTTAAACTATTACATAAGCATAAACCAATGACAACCAAGAAGTGTGCATGTAAGTCTATCCCATCTAATTTCTTGATCTCCTCTGGCCTCTCCCTCTCTATCCCTCTGACACTCCTCTCTCCTGGAGTTACCACTAGCTTCTCTCCTCTCAGCTCTCACTCTCTTCCCCCAAAGCCAGGCTCACCTCAACACTGGCACCTACCTTCTCGGACATCTGACCAATGAAGCGTGTGTCAGCTGAGGCTTTAGCTACAGATGGTTGTTTATTAAGGCCACGTCCCTTAGCTCTAGACACAGTTATATGGTCTATTGGATGCTGATTGAACTCTGCAATGATAATTAATATGAGTTCAGTCATTTTTGTTTTTCTATTTAGGTGTAAGGACAAGGGAATAGAACTGATTTGTTACAACGATCCTGTTTCACTCATTTCCGAAGATTCCAGACCTATCTACCTCTGAAGAATTTTCACTAATTTACTTAATATCGAAGATGGAAAGAAACATGTCAGGTTTTTGAGTGCAGTCATGAAGAGAGACTAACTAGTTTTTAGTAGCTGTGGCTAGAGTTTTCAGTCACGGACAATACTAATATTTAAAAGTATAAATACTTTTTTGTTACTGGTTACATTATGGTTAATAAATGTATGTCATTCACTAGCTGGTTATATATTTTTGTAGTGATTGATTAGGTTTATTTTTTTACATATTATGATAAATATTTTTTTGGGTTGAAGTCGGTTTGATGTTCACCTGTTTGTGAGTGAGTTGAGTATGATGAATTTGATTGAGTGTTGTTTGTCTGGAGTTGTTGGTGATGTGAGTGTTTGCTGAGTTTCTTTTATGATTCATTATGAACAATAATATTAATTATAAGTTGTTTTTTTTATTTTATTGTAATGAATGGTGTTTCATTTGCATGTTTTTCAAATTAATACACTTTTGAGATTTTGCACAATCCATATGGGAATTTTTATGATGTAATAGAATACTTGCATTGATATGTGTATGGATGTGAATTGAATTCTTTCACCTCCAAAAGTGAGACTATCATCTATGTTAGCATTTGTACATGGTATCTTCTTTTGCCTTATCCTTCATCTAATAGAAGCTTTTCATTTTGGTCTCATAGTTTATGTAAGACACTAGTACTTCCCAAGTATGGCCAGGATTGTGGTTGAAGCTGGGATCCCCATTTTTGTTTGATGAGGCTTTAGCTACCAACCGCCCTCCTCTGGCTGACTCACACCCAGACACAACTCTGTCCCTTCTCTACTCAACTATTTCTGATACTCTTGATTCTCTTGCCCCTGTCATGAGGATATGCTTGAAGTCCAAAGCCAAGTGCCATTCCTGGTATGACTCTGACCTAGCTACATTCAAACGTAAGTGTAGGATGGCTTAGAGGAAATGGAGGGCTTCTTGTTCAAACTGGCCTGTCGCCTGCTCCAAAGGCAATACCGACTCTCTGTCCGCACCAAGAAAAGAGTCCATATTCAAGCCTGTGTCTCTGCGGCATCTAACAACTCGGCCAAACTCTTTAAAATCTGCAAGGAGCTGGCCAACCCTGTGGCAGTCTTTTCCCCTCCCAGGCTTTCTGCAATTCCCTTGCCTCTCACTTTATCTCAAAACCCAGGACATCCTGTCCACCCTCTCCTCCCTTCCCCCTCCTATTTCCCCTCAGTCTATGCTTGCTGACCCCTTATAACCACTCACCTACCCTCCTTCTTTCCCTTTCCTCTTTTCTCCCCTGATGAGGTCGCTAGACAAGTCCGATCTATGAAAACCTCATCAAAACAGGTCAATCCCTGTTCCTCTAAAACCATGAAATACCCCATTGCCACCCTCATTCCGGCCCTTGTTGTTTTTTGCAACCATTCCTTTGCCTCAGGATCCCTCCCCTCCCTTCTGAAGCATTCCCTTGTGCATGCTCTTCTCAAGAAACCCACAGCGAATCCTTCCTGTCCGGCTATCTATTGCCCAATCTCCATTGCTCCCTTTCTGGGCAAAGTCCTGGAAAAGCTGGCCTTCTCTCAGCTTAACCTTCATTCTGACTCTGTTGGCTGTCTCCATGAGCACCGGTGTGGTTTCAAAGCATCAAGAAGCACGGAAATTGCTCTCCTGAACATCCGTGAAGATCTTCTCGCCAACCTTGATGCTAACATTCCCTCTATCTTCATTCTCTCTTCTGCCTCCGACACGGTCAACCATACCATCCTGCTCAACCGTCTCCATGATAAACTGGGTCTCGCTGATCAGGCTCTGGCCTGGCTGCCCTCTTTCCTCTCTGATCGACCCTCTGAGGTCCAACTGGGGTCCTTTCTATCATCTATCATCCTCTCTACCTGTGGTGTTCCCCAGTGGTCTAACCTCTCACCCTGGCTTTTCAACCAATACATGGCAACTATCGCACACTGCATTGCCATTTTCTGCTAAAAATTCCAGATCTACGCTGACGACACTCAACTCATTTTCAAGCTGCCCTCGGCCACCTCCTCTCCTCTCATATCTGATTGCCTAACTGCCTTTCAAGATTGGTGTGCCGCCATTGATCTTTGTCTGAATGCCAGCAAGACTGAGATCCTCCTCATTGGCACACCTTCAATATCCTTTCCCCACACTCTCTGGTCGACTGCTCTTAGCCCTCCTCCTATCCCCGCCTGCAAGGCTAAGAACCTCTGAGTCATTTTTGACTCCACACTTTCCTTCTCCTCCCACATCTCTGAGGTCACTAAAAAGTCAAACATCCTACTGCACCTCCTGAGAGGTAGTCTGCCTCTCCTCTCCTTCCCCCCGATTCTCACTGTCTCCCAAACTCTGGTTCTCTCTAGATTGGACTATTGTAACAGCCTCTTTCTTAATATACCTGCCTCTACTCTCCGCCCTCTGCAACTTATCCAGAACAGGACTGCAAGACTTGTCCTTCTTATCTCTCCAGATCTAAAATCTCTCCATTGGCTCCCAGTGGATGCAAGGATTAAATTCAAAACCCTCTGCATTGTCAACAAGGCTTTCTGGGGCCAGGGTCCAAAATACCTTCAGCAAATTTCCGCAACCTCCCTTCTCAAGCTCTTCACTTCTCTTCCTCTAACTCCCTCGAGGTCAGTCATTTTTCAAAGAAATAAGCTGGTGGTAGAGCTCTGTCTTTGGCTGGGGCCGCCCTCTGGAACATTTTCCCTGTCACTCTAAAAATGGAGAAAAACAACATCCGGTTCCGGGTGCACCTTAAGACCTTCCTCTTTGCTTCTGTGTTAGCTCCTCTTCTCCCATGCTGATCTGTGCACATGGCACCCTCTGTTCTCCTGGGCCCAGGTACCTGCTCACCCTGCCACCCTCCTACACAGCCACCTTGCCACCCCTTGCACTTGGGGACTGTATCTGTACCCATACAGTCCCCCCACCCGTTTTCTTCTTCTTTTTCTGCACCTATCAGACTTACCCAGTTCTGCTAGTAAGATTGTTTTTTGTTCTCCCCTGTTCCCTTCCCTTGCCTTGTCGCGCTCTGAAACACTTGTGAACGAGCGCAATACAAATAAAATATCACATCATATCATAATGAACAGCCGATACTCAAACAGAGGTGATGCATCTTCTAAATGAAAAGCACCTCGACAAGAAATTACGGGGAACGATCCATGCATTCTGCACCAACAAACATCAGCATCACTACCCATCAGCACATCCAGTAGGTATTACTATTTTTTCTACAGTATAGTGCCAACTGTGTTATACGTCTGCATACCTCTCAAATCACACGCTTTTGGCAGCTGTCATCCGCCACTTATGCAGCTGTCTCACCCGCCAAGCTCCCTCAACGCCCATAACAATCAAGGAGCTTTAACATGCCAATTACATCAGTTGTTTTCACCCACCCAAGAGCCATGAAAGGTTGAGAACTATACGCCATGCGTAGGAACAGAGTACCTAGGTCTACACAAACTATTCAAAATATTTACTATTGTGCCTCCCATCGCATACCATGAAATTGCTCCTACAGTGGTAGGTGATGGCAAAGGTTCCATATGGCCGCAACACGCATTGGTAGACAAAAAAAGGTTACTGTATTCTTTTGTTCCATATTCTTTTACAATTATTTCATCCATTACACCACCTCCTAGCACTTTGGTACAAATCACAAACACAACTATGAGGCAGCCTTTCCGATCAAACTAAGCAAACTGCATACATTTCAAGCATAAGGACACTTTCCACCCGTGTTTCATACATAACAAAAGCAGTTAAGAAATAAAAAAATTTAGCAACACGTTCAAAACAGTAACATATGTAAATGTGCATATTCAAATTAAAACCCCTAAGCACTCCCTGCGCGCAGGTACTCAGTATACATATGCAAAGAACTGCATGCAAATGGGCACCCAAAAACATTGTACTTTCCACTCTGTACATCTTTCTGCACCTTTGTCTCATCCTCCCACATTGCACAGTACTGCATTTGTCAAGTAAATAGGCCTACACTAATACACGCACGTTTTTCATAACCTGTGACACACTATACTCTCAAGTAGGCCACCTACTCCCTCAACAAACATGATTTTACTCCCAACCACCCTTCATATTGTAGACCTTCCATTTATACAAACACACGTTGTCTTCCTGCCAAGACATCCCCCTACAGTTCTCAAGAATGTAATGTACAAATGTAAGCAGTATGTCATTAGCCGACATATTTTCTTACCGTCTCTGGGAAGCTACTTGAGTGTACACTTAAAAATACAGCCTAGTAGACACCTACTCTCTGCAATCAATAAAGTAAGTACAACAGCAGCATACTTGTGTATGTCTTACTAAACCAGTGCACTAATATTCTACTGTGGCATATATTTGTGTGCCCATCCAGCAGTATGTACTTCATTGTTACTAATCACACCTCTACAGGTGCTAAGTGTTTCTTATGTTGCCACCATTACAATAATACCCACATACTAACATTGTGTCCCCAAACTAACCTTACACACCACTACACAGCCACACAGATGCACTTAAATAGCTGCCTACCCTCCCATTTATCCACTGACACACATTGTACACATATTCATGTGCAAATGTGCACACCCACACTTCCCTTTCTTCGCCAACAGCTACTACACAATGCCTACCAAATGGCAATTCCGTAGAAAGCAACACAGAAAGATAGCCACGCAACCTACAAACACAGAAAGTACCCATCCACTGCAATCTGAACGTAAACAGAAAGGTTCAGGAGGAGAGTTAATTCAGTCATTAAGGAAAACTAATCCATCTACCAGTAAAGACAGTGTAGGTAATCTGGCAAAATGTGAGAATGTACAGGGAACCACAAAATACAGTCCAACACAGACTACTTCTAAAAGAGCACGTACAAATAGTAGTGTAATCACAAGCAACCTTACAAGCAGAGGACAAAAAAAAATCCTCAAAACCTACCGCAGAAATGTCACCCTAGAAGGTCTTGTAGACACTCCTATAAGTGTAAAGCGGAAATGGTTTATAGTAGCCTTTAAGAGAATGAAACCACTAACAAGATTAATTGGTAAATTACAAGCAGTACTACGAAACAAATGCAATGTCACCATAGATACCTTAGGCCACATATGTACAGGTGAGTGGAGTCACACCACCGACACAGAGCCATACTTCAATGAAAAATCCTACAAACAACAACTAACTAACCAAATTGCTTTACATCAGAGTGGACAAGGATACGAAAAGATAGCCACTACCATAATGGAAGAAGAAACACTTCTTTCATAAATACCCCCATCAAACTTAGATGGCACCCTCCAATCCACCAAACCAACCCGCCTCCTTGCACATCAATGTGCAACGTTCGCCCATGCCTAATCAAAAATTTGCAGCAATTCCTCTATTAGTATGTCAAAGGCACCAACAAAAGAAAAATGAAAATACTGCAAAGTATGGACTCCTGTCCAGTGCATAAGTACACTGAAATAAGCAGACATTCCTTAGCCTGCATTTGTGGAGCAGCTTACAAAAGCACCTTCCACCATATTAAAATGTTAGCAACCCACAAATCAAAAATCTGAAATCTAGTCTACAAACTGTACTATGCTAAAACTCCAGCTTTGCATGCCAACATTTAAATGATGTTCTCCTACACAGTACAGCCAAAGAAGTATGCGATGAACTTGAGCACATCCTAGGGAAATACTGTGAACTGAAGAGCACCTACCCACTGCAATATTGTCAGCCAACAATACTGACAACAGTGCAGCTATCAGCTTTTTACATCAAACATACACAAAAGAAATCCAAAAGTTCAAAAGCACTTTTGCTGAAATGCGACACCAAGTATGTGTGTGAAACAGAGGGGGGTCTGGGAAAATCTCTACCAGCACGAACACAGCCCATTGACTTGTTTTTGAGTGGACGGCCCCTGGGAGAGTCTCAACCAAGTCTTTAGCTCACTGTTCTTTTCACAGAGGAGAAATGTCCCCGCATAACAGTCTTTGTCCTGCCCAGAGACAGTCCAGCACCGAAATGCTAGGCAATTCTACTCTGAGCAAGAGTACCACAGCAACCCTATACACGTGTTTCAGCCTAGTTGGGAATCATCAGTGAGGAGAAGATGTGCCTTTCTAAGAGCAGTGAGCAGGGGGTCCACGTCTGGATTCCCCTGGTAACTTAGAGTGAGACCCAAAGTTACTTGGTATGGAAAACAGAGGGAGGTCTGGGAAACTCTCTACCAGCACGACACAGCCCATTGACTTGTTCTTGGGTGGAAGGCCCCTGGGAGAGTCTCAACCAAGTCTTTAGCTCACTGTTCTTTTCACAGAGAAGAAATGTTCCCGCAAATCAGTCTTTGTCCTGCCCAGAGGCAGTCCAGCACCGAAATACAAGACAATTCTACTCTGAACAAGAGTACCACAGCAACCCCACACACCTGTTTTAGCCCAGTTGGGCATCATCAGTAGGTGAAGTTGTGCCTCTCTAAGAGCAGTGAGCAAGGGGTCCACGAATGGATTCCCCTGGTAACTTATGGTGAGACCCAAAGTTACTTGGTATGCAAAACAGAGGGGGTCTGGGCAACTCTCTACCAGCACGAACACAGCCCATTGACTTGTTCTTGGGTGGATGGCCCCTGGCAGAGTCTCAACATGTCTTTAGCTCACCGTTCTTTTCACAGTGAAGAAATTTCCCCGCATATCAGTCTTTGTCCTGCCCAGAGACAGTCCAACACCAAAATGCTAGGCAATTCTACTCTGAACAAGAGTACCACAGCAACCCCATACACGTATTTCAGCCTAGTTGGGCATGATCAATGAGGTGAAGCTGTGCCTCTCTTAGATCAGTGAGCAAGGGGTCCACGTCTGGATTCCCCATGTAACTTAGGGTGAGACCCAAAGTTACTTGGTATGCAAAACAGAGGGGGGTCTGGGAAACTCTCTACCAGCACAAACACAGCCCATTGACTTGTTCTTGGGTGGATGGCCCCTGGGAGAGTCTCAACCAAGTCTTTAGTGCACTGTTCTTTTCACAGAGAAGAAATGTCCCCACATATCAGTCTTTGTCCTGTCCAGAGGCAGTCCAGCACGAAAATGCTAGGCAATTCTACTCTGAAGAAGAGTACCACAACAACCCCATACACATGTTTCAGCCTAGTTGGGCATCATCAGTGAGGTGAAGCTGTGCCTCTCTAAGAGTAGTGAACAAAGGGTCCACGTCTGGATTCCCCTGGTAATTTAGGGTGAGACCCAAAGTTACTTGGTATACAAAACAGAGGGGGGTCTGGGAAACTCTCTACCAGCATGAACACAGCCCATTGACTTGTTCTTGGGTGGATGCTCCCTGGGAGAGTCTCAACATGTCTTTAGCTCACCGTTCTTTTCACAGTGAAGAAATTTCCCCGCATATCAGTCTTTGTCCTGCCCAGAGACAGTCCAACACCAAAATGCTAGGCAATTCTACTCTGAACAAGAGTACCACAACAACCGCATACACGTGTTTCAGTCTAGTTGGGCACCATCAGTGAGGTGAGGCTGTGCCTCTCTAAGAGTAGTGAACAAAGGGTCCACGTCTGGATTCCCCTGGTAATTTAGGGTGAGACCCAAAGTTACTTGGTATGCAAAACAGAGGGGGGTCTGGGAAACTCTCTACCAGCATGAACACAGCCCATTGACTTGTTCTTGGGTGGATGGCCCCTGGGAGAGTCTCAGCCAAGTCTTTAGCTCACTGTTCTTTTCACAGAGAAGACATGTTCCCACATATCAGTCTTTGTCCTGCCCAGAGGCAGTCCAGCACCGAAATGCTAGGCAATTCTACTCTGAACAAGAGTAGCACAGCAACCCCATACACGTGTTTCGGCCTAGTTGGGATTCATCAGTGAGGTTAAGTTGTGCCTCTCTAAGAGCAGTGAGTAAGGGGTCCACGTGTATGTGTGTGATGTTGTAGAACTTTCTATAAAAAGAGCACCAAAACTGTTGATATAATTTAGAAAATTGAAGGTAATGAGGAATCCCAATGGGTTCAATTATCTCTATACCTTCTAGCAGAAAATAAGTACGACATAACCAACACCTCCCTAATGTGCACATACTCCACTTCAATACTTGACAATACCAAAGGCCTTCAGTCGCAATTAGTAATAATTTGGAACTGTTTCAGGTACCAAATGCACTGCAGCAGCTTAATTTGTATGAGAGCATTATAATATAAACAGTGCACCCATTTCAAGCAATAATATGTCTTCAACCAAAAAATGATAAATTACCTCCCACCGAATTACTGAAAGGCATTTGTGGTGAAGTAGTTTATTTACAGTTAGATCTGAAAGAAAATGTAGACACTCTATGGGGTCATTCCGAGTTGAGCGGTAGCCATGGTGCTATTAGCACCATGGCTGTCATGTATTCAGTCGGGCGGCATTTCTGGGATTTGTGGAGGCGCCATTAGCATGTTCCTTCACGTTGGCGGCCGTCTGAAAACACTGTTCTAGTGTTTTTCCATGATGGCCGCCGACGTCCTCTAGTGCCGGCTCAGTGCAGCGTTCTCCGCGTTGCACCTTCACTGCGCTCCTTCTACGAAGGTAACTCTGTGTTTTCTACCCGATCTGATTTGCTTGGACCCAGAGTTTCCTTCTCTGTATTTCTTGCCTTCCTGTTTCCTTCCCAGGTTTTCTTCTCCTATCCCTGCCTTTCGTTCAGCTTCCTCCTTTCCTCGCCTCCCCTGGCAGCGCTGCCTCTCCGTACCTTGTGCTCCGTTCTCCTTTCTCTCCTTTCTGGTTTCTTTCTATTATTTTTCACCTTCCCGTGTCTTCTCCTTTAGACCTCCCTTCCTCTAAGTATCCTGTTCACTATTTTAGTCATTCAGCCAACAACTCAGCCATGGAGGATTTATAATCCAGTCCCACATCAGACTCGAGACCATCCTGCCTGAACATCCACTGCAGGGTTTTTTCTGCCACTGTGGCTTTTTCCCTGCTCAGGAGCCAGTTCCCGGGAGTCCCCGCTTTTCGGTTCCTCAATCACCCGGCAGAGTGGCATCCCAGGGAGCCCGCCCCTACTTACACGAGAAAAAGGGAGTCAGGAAGAACAGTAAGGGACAGACCCTGAGATGCCAAGGAAGGAAGTCGGACCCTCCGGATAACCCATCTGACGATTCAGGTGAGGAGGAAGGGAGGGAAACCTTAACAGACCTTGACAGAGTGCAACGCCAGAAGATTCCAATGGCTTCTCTCGAACAATATCAAGAATTGGTGGCTGCCATCCAGGGTCTAACGGTTGAAGTGCAATCACTTCGAGCCGACAATCAATCCTTGTGACAACAGGTAGCTGCCCGTGATGAAGCCCGTGGAGACCTACCTCCTCTTCCTCTTCCTTGCGGGAAATATGATGGAAACCCCAAGACACTGAAAGAATTTTTGGATGCTTGCAGCCTATATTTCACTTTCCATCCTCGCACCTATGAGACAACCAAGGCCAAGGTGGGTTTCCTAGTCTCCAATTTAATGGGGAACGCCCTGGCATGGGCTTTGCCCCTAGTCATACAGTCGGATCCATCCACTAATGATTACGATCAGTTCGTACAACTTCTAAAGTCTCGTTTTGAACGACCCGAGGTACAGTATGCCTCGTATGAAGCAATCCTCGACGTCAGACAGGGCCCCCTTGATGTACAAACTTATGTCACGTCTTTCATGCAGCTAGCCATTAAAGCCGGATGGCCTGATTCTGCCCAGCAAACTTTGTTTCGTCGCGGCTTGCATGAGGACATAAAAGACGAACTGGCACGCATTGCAAGACCTCAGACTTTTCAGGAACTTGTGTCACTCGCACTATAGATCAAATTCAGATTAGGAGAGAGAAGGCAGGCAAGAAGGCGGCCTCGACCCCATCCCTTACCTTTCTCCCTGCATCTCTCCAAGGATCATGCTGCTCCATCTTCTGGAGAGGAACCTATGCAAATCTGTACCGCAAGAGAACCTTTAACACTCGATGAAAAGAAGAGAAGAAGGGAGTTGGGTCTCTGTATGTACTGTGGGTCCAGTAAGCACCTACTCCGCAATTGCCCGGAGGTCCCCCCACACCGCCAGGGAAACAATTCTCCCCGAACCTAATCAGGGGTAGATCCGGGGGACTTGGAAGAAATCCCTGTACCAATACTTTGACTCCTCAACCCAGAGAAGACAACCGTTTGATGGTCTTTCATATCAAGTTGTTCCGGGGTTCCTCTGCCGTCTGGGAAGCATTAGCCATGCTGGACTGTGGGGCAGCAGGGCACTTCATTGATGTTACTTGGGCCCAAGAAAACGATGTGCCTATCCTTTCAAAGAATCAGTCCATCCCTGTGGAAGGGGTGGATGGCCAACCTCTGTCCTCAGGACCCATTACTGAAGAGACTCTTCGTCTTCAAGTCCATTTGTTACAGCATCAGGAAGAAATGGTGTTTGATATCATTAAGGCAGCACATTTCCCAGTGATTTTAGGGATCCCTTGGTTGCGCAGACACAACCCGCTGATCGACTGGTCGAACAATACTATCCAGTTTCGGTCATCTTATTGTCTCAATGAATGCCTGAATCGTTGTCATCCCCTTGGTCCCTCGAACAAGAGGGATTCCGTGTTGACAGCATCTCTTCATTTGGTACCAGAACACTATCAAGACTATCTAGAAGTCTTCATTGACAAGCAGCCACATTCCCTTCCTCCTCACAGAAGAGAAGGTTGCGCCATTGAGATCCAACCTGATGTGTCTATCCCTTTTGGAAAAATGTTTCCATTACCTTTTGAGACCCCCAGCAACATTGCTGGATTTCTGGGACTTTTATTTTTACCTGGAAAGAGTGTGAGCCTTTTTTCCCACTCTTTCATGTATTTTGATGTGTGTTTTACTTTTGTGTTCTTTGGATATGGAGTTTTAGACAACTCCATAGGTGTCATCTTTTTATTGTGTGTCACACAGCACCCTAAGTGCAGTGGCACAGGGATGGCTTCAGTACTGCAGGCCCCAACTGGTGCCTGAGTAATTGGGGTGGACAGGATGTGAGGGAGGTGCTCGAAACTCCCTGTGCTTAGTCTCCTAGGAGACCTGAATGCACTCTGTCATGATAGGCTGGCTGGCTGTCCACCAAGGACAGCCACCCTGCTGGGTGAGTGGCAGACAGGCTGGAATGAATGGGAGCAAACTGTTTCAAAGCAGGTCTGTGGGACTTGGAAGGCAGAGTCGACCACTGGAACGAAAGAACTGAAGACGAGCTGAAGGGAGACGACTGCCGCAACTCCTGGACCGTTGGTTTGCCCAATGAAGCCCTGCTGCAGGTCCGATTTGCCTGAAACTCCCTCGACAGAGAAGCCCCTTCAAGGACGACTTCTTCCCTTGTGCTGGTGGGAACAACCAACTCGCAAGCTGCCTGGAAACTATCTCCATACTGGTTGAATTTTCTTCAGAGTACTGTTGAAAATCGGATAGCCAGTGAGAAGGATACCAGTTTGTGGACTTTAAGGCACTCACACCTTAAACTGACGTGTTGCCAAGCTTGTGGATATGTCCCTGTGAAGTGCAGGAGCCTCCCGCCTTCCTCCCTCTTGTCACCATGACGGAGGCCCAGAAACAGCGAGATCTGCAGGAACTGCCAGGAACAATTGCCTCAGCTACAGCTTTTCTTCATTACAAAGGTACTGTGTGCAAACGCGGTTGAGAAATCAACTCTGCCACGGTGAAAGTTCATAAAACTTTCCCAACTTTGGAGTTTTGTTCGATCCTAATCCAACATATGACTCTTTTTCGAGCTAACTACTTCTAAGGACATTGGCAAAGACTTAACCGTTTACTACCAGAACTGTGCTATCCTATCCAAGACACTGATCCATTGACTTTGGCCCAGGCCTATTGAATTGAATTGCCTCTTGTAGTGAACTGAAACTATTTGTCCTGCATGAGAAAGTATTTGTGTTTAATTCTTATAACCTGTGTCTTTTTACCCCTTTTTAAAGTTACTTAAGTGCTATTTTGCTTCCATTGCAGGGGAGCCTAACTTGTTCAGAAACATATTGGTTTGATACTGGAGTGTACTATAGTGTGCTATTGAGCTGCTTATTGCTAGTGGAATGTTTTCTAAATGACTGTGTAAATAAATTAATATTGGTTTACCAAGAAACATTGAGTAAGTGTATGTTTGAACCACTGTGATTGCAAGTGCTTTGTGTAACACCATGTACTATTCACATCCCTCTTGAGATAAGCTTGGCTGCTCAGCCCTGCTACCACGAAACTGCATAGTGCAGACTTATACCAAAGGTGATATTGTGCTTACAATTGTAGCCTTAATTTTGTGTAGTGTTCCCAAAGGGTACTGCATGTAATTCTGCCTACCAGAATGTTACTAGCCCACTGCATTACAGGTTTGGGTTTATTGGGACTAAGCCTGACACTCATTAATTTCTGTTGATGCCAGCTCACGAGGGGGGCACCATTACAAGCAATGTATAAATTACATTGCAACATTCTCCCATTAAATTTGATGCTGAAAGTTCGGAACCCAAGGAACCCAAGGACATCTATGCTATGATATGATATGATTGTTTATTTATATAGCGCCTATATACAATGTGTTCCAAAGCGCTTCAAGACAAGGGAGGGAACAATGGAAAATACAATGGCATTCTTAGTGGTCATGACCAGTAAGGATGTGAAATTAACTATTGTACTCGGCCTGATGACATTTCAGTGCAAGAGCTAAGACAAAGATAAGAAAGGGTGGGGGAGAGTGGGAAGGAAATAGAAACAGACAGGCAACTACCGTACTAGACCTTATGACATTTCTGGTAGAGCGGGAGAAAACAAAAGGTGAGGGAGAGGGGTGGAGAAATGGAGCGGAGGAACAAAACAAGCAGTTATTGTACTAGGCCTGACAACATTTCAGATAGTGTTGGATGGGGGAGGGAACAAGTAAGGGGAGAGGGGAGGAGACAGACGAGGTTGCTATAATAATAGGCCCAGGGACAATTCTGATAGAGTAAGTGCATAGAAGCAAGTAAGGGGAGGAGGGGAGGAGATAGGAAAAGGGAGAAAGGGAGAGGAGGAGAGAACAGAGAGTTAGCAGTCAAAAAGAGTGAAGAAGCAAGAGGGGAGAGAAAATACAATTGCAGAAGTCAGTTGTAACACATAATTTTGAAAGCCTGGATACAAGATGAAGATGGGAACAGCATGATTCAGGGCCACCATGACAAATGGTGAAGCACTGTGAATCAATGAAGTCACCAAAAATCAAATACAGCATTGGCCACAAGGCGGTGATGGTGAAACCAGAATGTATCAGGACAGACTCCTGCAGAAGTATGCTGGCACAGCTATCTGCCTTCTGGTATATGTCTCGCTTCAACAAGTCCCCAAGGTCTCAGCTGAGTCTGAGATATCAGGACCCAGAGTTGGCCATGATTTTCTGCTTGCGACCATCAATGCTCACATCATATCATGGGTGCCCCCTGTAAAGGCCAGCTTTTCAGGCCTTACACTTTGCCCCTGTCTGGCCCTGTCCGGCAATGGCCGCTTGCCTGCCACCTTACTCCATATATGCCTCACATTGGTCATACTATCATTGTCTTCTGTTCCATTCCAATACTCTGTACCAGCTCAGATATCCTCTAAACCCTTATGCCCCATCAATTATGCCACAATGTGAGGGTTTCTACACCCCTTGCCTTACTGCTGGCATTCCTTTTATGCACTGAAACCTCAAGTCTGCCACCTTCAAGTTACATGGCGCCCTCGGTTTACTGCACTGCAAGGCTTGCACACCAAGGCTGCCAAGAAGTTCACATGTATTCATATCTCTGCAGTATTGGGTAACCGTGCTCCAAGACTATGTATTATTGAAGTAGCCTAGACTTTCCCAGAGTGTAGTCACAGGCTTGTGCCACTAGGTCATTACCTTTTTACTGGTCACTCCATTTCTTCATTACCACTGTCTCACTTCCTCTTTTTTGTTCCCTGAATTGCCTTCTGGCACTACACAGTCTACTGCAACTTCTTGTGACTAGAGGTTGTAGGGGTTTGGCATGTTGTACCACATCAGTTTGACATACATGCAATGGCACTACTGTTTACTGCCTCACTCTCTGTACTGCCTCTTACTTTTTTTTCTCTCAGTCCCCCACTATTTAAGGAGAAGACTCACCTGTTTGTGCATCCACCCTACTTGACCTACCAAACCGGCACACTCGTAATGAGGCCCAATAATTCGAACTGAAGCTTCTCACATAATGATCTATCTCCTTAAATGCAATCCACCCTGTTTACTTCAAAGTTTACCTCTGCTGCGCCCAACCACATGCCATTCAGATATAGGTATAACCTACCTCGTGCAAAGGGGATGTATTTCCTGCTACACTATTCAAAGAATACATTACTATCCTCGCCCCATGGGTAACTACCTTTAGTAATCGGTCTTTCCATGAGTCTTTCATACCTGAAAACATAAAGGAAGCGTGGGTTTCACCCTTGCTTAAGAAGGAACATCTAGATCCATCACAGGCTGGCAACTATCGGTCGATCACAAATGTTCCTTTTATACTGAAGATTTTGGATAAAATTGCCTATAGTCAATATCAGATATTTGTCGAAGAACAAGACATACTAGCTACACAACAGTCTGGATTTCGGCCCAATCATGGGACCGAGACGGCACTGCTGGATTTAAAATCTTATATTGCTGGCATAGTCGATGAGGGTAATATGGCTTTGCTACTGCTTTTGGATCTGTCCACCGCATTTGATCTTGTTGATCACCAACTTTTGGTGGACAGGTTAATGTCAGTTGGCAAATGTACCAAGTCAGCAACGACCTGCTTTAAATCTTTTATAGGCCCACGAAATGTGAGAGTAACTAAGGACAACACCTTTTCCATTGCTTCTAAACTATTATGTGTTGTTCATCAGGAGTCGTGTTTGTCACCCCTGCTCTTTAACATTTACTCACATCTTCTCTGTGATCTTCTGTTGGCCATGAGCATATATTTTGCCAATTATGCCGACGATACGCAGATTGTCATCAAACTCACTGATCAGTATCAAAAAGATCTAGAGCGTATCAATTACATCTTTGTGGAAATTTAGAATTGAATGGCCTTGAACTCTTTGGCTCTTAATAATGCCAAAACTGAGTTGCTCATTTTGGGCACTCAGTAGCGGCTAAAGAAGCTGGATGTGAAATATGACAACTTCCTGATTGGTCAGCATGTTATTAACGTATCAAAAAACATAAAAACTCTTGGGGTCTTCTTTGACCCTCAGCTGTCTTTCACTCGGCAGACTAATTACCTTAAGTCTTCATGCTATTTTTACATTTAACTCCTATGACAGATCTGGCCCTATCTGTCCAGAGAAAATCTTGCAGTGATAGCGGCTGCAATTGGGAACTGCAAGCTGAATTACTGTAATAGTCTTCAGATTGGTACATCTCAGGGCAATCTTAGAACATTACAGGTGATCCAGGACAGCGCTGTGCGAGCTGTGCTTGTACTTGGGCGTAATATGCATATCTCTGATGTTAGGCACAGTCTGCACTGGCTGCCTGTTCAACAACGGCTGCACCATAAGGGGCTATCCATTGTGCATAAATGCTTGCATGGCAAGGCCCCGTCATACCTTAAGACCAGTTAAAAAACAAACCTGTTGGTCGTTTATTATGATCAAATGGCAATATCTCTCTAATCCAACTCCTATCTATATTGAAGGGGTTTGGAGGAGCTAGCTTTAACTCCTGGGCCCCTAACCTATGGAATTCTATGCCAAAATATCTGGCCAATGTTAGTTCAGTAACTGTTTTTTAAGAAACAACTGAAAACTCTCCTGTTTGATACAGGCCATGGCTAATGCTCCCTCTCCATTTGCTACTGATATTATCCCCACTGTGTCATATCTGTATATCATCTTATGACTCCTCTTTTTCCTTGTAGGGTGAGCTCTGCCCCCTACCATCTTGTCCTCCTTTAATTCCATGTTTTCTGTTGTCTGTCTCTTCTTTTCCCTCTCATGTGTGTGCCGTGAGCCCTTAGGGTTAGTGGCAGAATATAAGAACACAGATAGATAGATAGATAGATAGATAGATAGATAGATAGATAGATAGATAGATAGATAGATAGATAGATAGATAGATAGATAGATGACTAGAAGGGTGTTGGGCACCCTCCATTACTTTAAATGGCTTAAATGCAAACACACATAATAGAACATCCCAATGTTCCCAAATGTTTACTCCGGTCTCCCCAAGAGCATTCAACTAACAGTGCGTTGGGACCATAATTATGGTTAAAGCTGCTTTACAAATGACAAAATTGAATGAATAAAAATAGACCACAAGCCTCCATGCACGATGTTGGGGGAAGAGTCTCTCTACCTCTCCCAGGATAAACAGATAGGCATTGGACAAGCAGGAACAATTGTTTAAAGTAATCTATACTCTAGGCCCAAAGAATGTTGTGACATATTGCATATTTACATCCCATTTAAGTCGGACACCATTGTGGTGGAATATAACCTGGGCAGTCATTGCACAGGTAGATAACATTATTTTTAATTCAGCTTGTGTCATTTACAACAATATACATTAAAAAGAGACAAAATGTACAAATATGTAAAAAATACATATTTTCTTCACACCAAACATATAGAACAATATAATAAGGTTAATACCATTACTCAAGGTAAATTACATTTGAACATTTTTTCAAAAATCTGATCACAATTGTCTTTCCAAACCTTTAAAAGCCCCTTTTACATATTCACAGAGGTCATGGATAAATATGATGTTATTTCCGTACAGAATAAACAGCATCGCCTCAGAGATAATTCTAATATTATAATCTAAAATGACTGCTCAGACACTGTATCCTTAAATATATGAACAAATTACAGATTAACAAGAAGTGGGGTACGTCTTCAATAGCCCCATGATCACAAGAACAATTCCTGTTTTTAAACAACCAGGACATACAGCCCCTTAGATATCATATCATTTGATATGATATGATATGGCAGTTGTAACGCGTCTAAGTGTTTCACCGCGCGATAAGGCAAGGGAGGGGGAACAGAGGGAAGACGGAAAACAATCTTACTAGGCCAAGTGTCATTCAGATCGCGCAAGTGCCTCGAAAGGGGGAGTGGGTAATTGCGGGGGAGGGGGCCAGTGCAGTACATGGGATAAATAAATAACAATAAGTAAAAATACAGCCTGCAGGTGGCAAGTGCAAGGGTAAGTGCAGACATCATGTGTCAAGTGATGGTAGTGGTACTTGTAGGGATAGAGAAACAGTCCCAAAGTGCAGGGGTTGCCAGGAAGGCAGTGCAGATGTGCAACTGGCAGGGGAGGGGAATTTGGCCATAGATCAGAAGGGGGACAGGTAACAAGGGCAGTGTCAGATTCAGCCAGGAAAGCATATGCAAAGAGAAAGGTTTTGAGGTGTCTCCGGAACTGGAAATTATTCTCCTCGAGTTTCTGGGAGGCCATGAGGCTTTTCCAGAGGGAGGCCCCAGCAGAGGAAAGAGATCTACCACCAACTTGTTGCTTGGAGAAGCGACTAACCCTGGGGGAGTTGGAGGCGGATAAGCGAAGGGCTCGAGAAGGAAGATATTTAGGAAGAGAGAGTTGAAGGTAATGAGGCCCAAGGCCCCAGAAGGCCTGTGGACAATGCAGAGGGTTTTAAATGTAATCCTTGCAGCCACTCCGAGCCAGTGCAGGATTTCAGTCCTGGAGAGATACAATCCCTGGGCTTGAGGCCAAGGACAAGTCTCACAATCCTGTTTTGAATAAATTGCAGAGGACGGAGAGTAGAAGCAGGTAGATTTAGAAAGAGACTGTTGCAGTAGTCCAGCCCAGAGAGAAGCAGAGCTCTGGAGACAATGAGCTTCTGGGGGAAGGATAGGAAGGGAAGAATACCTTAGAGGAGGTACAGCTGGTAGTGTGACTTCTTAAAGATATCAGAGATGTGAGGGGAGAAAGAGAATGTGGAGTCAAAGATGACCTGAGGTTTGTAGCCTCACAAGTAGGAGCAGGAGTAGGGCCAAGAGAAGCGGCCAGAGAGTGACAGGAAAGGAGGGAGCGGGTGTGCCAATGACGAGAATCTCAGTCTTACTGGCATTAAGGCAGAGATCATTGGTGGTACACCACTCCTGGATGGCGGACAGTCAGCGATGACAGAGGGCGAAGAGGTGGCTGAGGGCAGCCTGAAGATGAGCTGGGTGTCATCCGCATAGCACTGGAAGAGTGCGGAAATGCAGTGGGCAAGAAGAGCCAGGCATTGCTTGAACAGCCAGGGAGAGAGGTTAGACCACTGAGGAACACCACAGGTAGAGATAGAGATAGAGGAGAGGAAGGACCTAAGTTGAACCTGGGAGGGTCGATCAGAGCGGAAAGAAGTCAGCCACGCCAGGGCCTGACCAGTAATACCCAGGTTATCACATTAACGATTGAGCAGGATGGCATGGTTGACCGTGTCGAAGGCACAAGAGAGATCAAGTAGGATGAGACACAGGGGGTGTTGGAATCAAGGTTGGAGAGCAGGTCTTCACGGATGTTCAAGAGAGCAGTTTACATGCTTCTGGCAGCTCTGAAGCCAGACTAATGATCAGGGAGACAACCAACAGATTCAGTGTGAAGATTGAGCTGGGAGATGACCAGCTTTTCCAAGGGTTTGCCCAGGAAAGGAGTGATGGAGATTGGGCGATAGTTGGCTAGGCAGTAAGGGTCAGAGAGGGTTTCTTGAGAGAGGGAGCATGAGGGAGTGCTTCAGGGGGGAAGGAAGACTCCAGTGGCGAAGGAGTGGTTGCAGAAGTCAGCCAGAGCAGGAGCTACAGAGTCAATGTGGTCCTTAATGGTTTTGGAGGAACAGGGATGAACCTTTTTTGACAAGACTTTCATAGATCGGACTTGTCTAGAAACCTCATCTGGTGAGAACAGGGGAAAGGCAGAGAAGGTGGGAGGGGAGGTGGCTGAAAAAGGGCCACAGGAAGAACAGGGAGTTTTAGAGATGAAATGAGAAGCCAGTGCTGTCAGAGGGCCTGGGAGAGACTGTGGCAGGATTGGCCAGTTACTTGCAGATCAGCCAAGTTGTTTGATGCCGCAGACACGCAGGCTTGGATGTGAGCTGTCTTCTTGGTGCAGACAGAGAGCTGGTATTGCCTTTGGAGCAGGCAGCAGGCCAGTTTGTCAGAGGATGTACATGAATCACGCCATTTCCTCCCAGCTACCCTTCACTTGCGTTTAAGGGTGATGAGGTCTAAATCCTACCATGAGTTGCACTTGGCTTTGGGCTTCAGGCGGATCCTCATAACAGGGGTAAGAACGTCAAGAGTTTCATAGATAGCAGAGTGGAGCATGGAAAAGGTTGTGTCAGAGTGTGAGTCAGCCAAAGGGGAAGGAGGAGAAGAGAAAGCAGCGGCGAAAGCCTCAATTGACACGCCCTTCATGGGTCGGATGACCAAGAAGGTGGGTGGCAGTGCTGGAGATGGCTTGGCCTGTGGGCTTGAGAGGGTGAGCTGGAAGGACAGAAGAATGTGATCACTCCAAGAGATACGAGTGGTGACAGGGATAGATTGGGGAAGGTCTGAGGATATCAGAACATCCAGAGTGTGCCCTGCAGAGTGAGTCAGGCCAGAGGGAAGAATAGAGAGTGAGAGAGAGTTGCAAAGGTCGCAGAAGAGTCCAGAGGAAGGACAGGAGGCATCAAGGTGGATGTTGAAGTCTCCAAGAAGGAGGAGTTGAGTGGTCGAGACCAGGAGGGAAGAGGAGAGGTCCGCCCACTCTGAGAGGAAGGAGGAGATTTGGCCAGGTGGCTGATAGATAGTAGCCACAGTAAGGGAATAGCTAGGAGAGAGAGAGAGTCTGCAGACATGGCATTCGAAAGAGGAATAGGCCTGCGTAGGAATGACAGAGGCAGGCATCCACTCCAGGAAGATCAGGGCTACTTCACCTCCGGAGCGGTTTGACCTGGGCGCAGAGAAGATCTTGAAGCCGTCAGGGAGGAGAGTGTCAAAGCTTGTGACAGAGCTGGTCAAGAACCATGTCTCAGTGAGACCAAGGACATCAAGGTCAAGTTCCTCCACAGGGCAGCAGATGTCAGAGGAGTGTTTGACAGCTGAGCGCGAGTTAAGAGTGGCAATAGGGAGAAGGTTGCCACCCATGAAAGACTTCGTTGGAGGGTAACAAATCAGAGGTATACCCTGCGGAGGTGTAGAGGCAGCCTGAGGGGAAGCAGGAGAGGAAGGAGGAGTGGTAGCCAAGGAGGAGGCAGCAGGGGAAGGCAAGGAAGCCGTGTAGGGGGAAGAGGGGACAGCAGGAGAAGAAAGGAAATTGATGAGGCACGAGAAGCGTCTATCGAAGAGGAGAAGGTTGGCCTGAAGGGCTTGGACCAAAACGGTGACATTCAAGTAAACATTAATGTTGACCTTACAGGAGTGGAAGGAGGCCAGGAGGGCCTCCCACCGGGTGCCACCATTAATGGGAGAAGAAGAGAAGGGAAAGAGCACAGAGTCCATAGGTCTGGCGAGGGAACGACAAAGAGGATGTCAGGGAAGGTTTGCCTGGAGGGGGCACTGCTATAGGTGATAGGTGTCAGTGATATGGAAGCCTGGGTTGGAGACCAGGATGTCCTTTTTAAACTTCTTCCTACCAGATTTAGTGAGGAGAGCAGGATAGTCGATAGAGAAACAATTAGAAAAGATAGGAGAGACAGAGAGCACCATAGAGTAAGTAGGGAGAGAAGAGGAAAGGGTAAGGGTTGGGAGAACACTAGGCTAGGGAAGGACAAAGGGCAGGGTGCAAGCAGATGGGACAGATGAGACAACAAAACACAGCTAAATTTGAGAGTCCTGGATAGAGAAATAATGGCCTAGGTTTCACAATGCAGTTTTTAAATACATTCACGGTGCAGTCTTAGAGACAGTAGAATACACAGCTAAAATTGAGAGTCCTGGATAGAGGAAAAAGGGCCCAGGTTTCACAATGCATTTTTTTTAAAATACATTGACGGAAGTAGGATGTTGAATCTTAACTTTGAGATGATACATCTCTGTTCAGGAGTTCTTATTTTACTAATTGTACTGTCCACAGGGATTAACCAATGTGCAGATGCTAAATATTTCAGCGAGCACAGATTCATTATGCAGCTGATGACCTGATCAATTTCTAGCAACTAAGCTCTCTTTTTTAGAGCTAAGGTATGTATTGCATCCAGCCTTAACAGTGTAAAATCTACTCCCATCTCTTCAGGGATGGACTGAGAACCAAAAGAGGCACTGGAAATAATGTTCAAAGTGGCCCCATATTACATATTTTCAGTCAACGCAATCCTTTTCCTATGGGAAAATGTGAAAATACCACTCAAAAGAGGTCCAGAGTGCAGAGGCCTACCGGGAAATCTCCAGAATTACCTATAGGCCAGTCCATCCCTGCATCTCTTGCACACAGAGGCACAGTTCATGAGCAATGGATATTTTACTTGGGGGAAGCAGGTCTCCATTTCCCTCATAGTGTTCTAAATATTATGATTCTCCTGCTTCATTACTGACAACCCCCAAACAAATTCCTGGAAACTTTGTTACACACATATCCTAATACTAGATATGCCTACTTTCAAACTGAGAGCCTCCTCGGGAGCACGCAGGTCAAGACCTAATCATTTCCTCAGTACCCCATTCTGAATACGGTCAAAGACAGATCAGTTCATATACCCCCATAGTTTGCAACTATACAAAGCTGCAGCATAGACTTTTGCCTCCATCACCTGAATATGCTTATCAAGTCAGTGACCACCAAACTTATAATATACCCTCGCCAGGCCACCCAAGCCTGTCCGAAGCCTTTTTTCCACCATATTAAGAAGTGGGTCCCAGGAGCTATTGTTGAGTACAAAGTCCCCAGATACCAAAAGGTGGTCACTATCTCAAGAAGAATGTTGTTAATTGACCATATATACGTAGGGGTATTGCTACCGAAAGGCACTATTTTAGACTTAGAGATGTTTAGGCTCAGTCCATGCGACTCGGAATAGCTGGCTATGTACCTTAACTGCACCCTATGCCTTTTGAGGTAAGGTCTAATACAATAGCATCATCAGCATACAAGAGGGTCCAGTATCTAACACCATTTAAAACTGGGGGGATTATGACTGGCTGTTCAGAACAAAGGTTAAAATCAGAAATAAAAATAAGAGCAACTTTGTCTAATGCCCTTATTAGTGCCAAAAACGACGGGCTCCCCTTTACAGAACTTGCTGCCTACGTATGCCATTGTGTCGGACTATAGAAAGATTATCAGCTGTAAAAGGGTTCACAGTTTACTCCACAGCCAAGCGTTATCTAAAAGCGGCATACACCTGACCCCATCTGATTAAAACATACTTTTAGACAAACAAATGATCAATTGTCTTAAAACCTTGCCTGAAAGCAGCCTGATAGCTAGGCAAGATATTGTTGTCCAGTGCACACACTTTAAACCTTGTAGCTAGGCAGCAGGCACACATCTTTAGAGCACTGTACATCAATGATATGGGACGACTGTCCACCAATGATAACGGACGACGATCATCATGAGACCCCTTCTTTAAAACAGGTATTACTGTGCTTGTAGTCCGTGAGATCGGGAGAGTTAGGATCTGGTCAATTGGATTAAATAGTTTACGCAAAATTGAGGACCACAACCCCAGAAAGCATTTGAATATATCCAACTTTATTCCATCTGGGCCAGGTGCTTTACCACCACATGAATATGACTTTGGTGGGTGCCCCCATAGCTTCAATGCACATAATGGTATCTCTGCCTCTGCATTCAACAAAGTTTGCCTATATTGGGTGACCCACTCAGATGGCAAGATCAAACTGCCTTCAACACTTGCCCCATTAAAAAAGAACTTGACCCACAAGGGCCCAAAAACCATTCACATTATTTTCTTTGGTCATTTTATCTAGCAGATCCGATTGTGACTGGGTATATGTTTTTTTTCTTTTCCTTATATAGTTAAAGTATATGATGCAGATTACCTGCAGTTGTGCTTTTACTTTTTGAGATTGCAGAGATTGCTGTTGGGGCAACATTCGATCCATAGACATCAGAAGTTAGTCTCACCTAATTTGCATTTAATTGTGGGCAACTAGTGACATTAAGTTCAGGTGGGGAAATAGGCTTCCCAATAGTGGTTACTCCTCTGTTGTGGAAGTGGTTTCGTGTAAAGGTACAATACAATGGTGAACAAGACTATTCAATTTACCAAGGATTTGAATTTGGATGTGCAGGCCCGAGTAGAGGCAGCATGACAGTTTGATCACTAGTGGAATCCAAATTCTAATACAGTAGCACAACTCATGTGTTGTGCTTATTATCAGTGTTTTTTTGAGTTTTTATGTGACCCAATTTCAAAACAAACTGATTACACATGATATTCACATACAGGAACTCTGGAGGATAGAGGAATGTAAAAGGAGGGGATATGAGTGTCAGGGAGGGGAGTGGAGAAGAAGAGATTTCAACGGGACATGAAAGGAGGAATAGGTGGGGAATGGAATGGATGGAGAGAGGTAGGGAGTTCCAGTGAAGGGGGGCAAGGAGCTGAAAGGAACGAAAATGAGAGGAGGCGCATGGGGGCGGGGAAACAGAGAGAAGGAAGAGATTGGCAGATCGGAGAGAGTAGGAGGGAGTGTAGAATGAAATGAGAGAGGAGAGATATGGGGGAGCAAGATTGTGAAGAGATTTAATGACAAGACAGAGTAAGTGGAATTTAAGTTGGGAATGAAAGGAAAGCCAGCCAAGATGAGAGAGCGAGGAGGAGATGGAGTTGTGAGGAGACAGAAGCCAGAGGATACAAATGGCAGAGTGATAGAGGGATTTGAGGGGGACAAGATGGGAAGCAGGGAGTCCAAAGAGGAGACAAGAGCAGTAGAAAAACAGAGAAGATGAGCGAGTAGATTAAATGTGTAGTGGCATGGAAGGTGAGAGAGGAGCAGACTTTAAGAATATTGAAAAGGTGGTAGCGACATGAGCGAGAAGTAAGAGAAATATGGTGTGTAACCCAGGCATATCAGGGTTTTCTTAAAAGGCGTTCTATGCCAACAGTTTATGAGTCATTCTTGAAGACAATTCCCAAGCCGTAACTGTGTATGCCATTCTAAAATAAAATTACAACACTGCTTTACTGATGTTTGGCTTCTGTGAGCAGATATATTAATTCCAGGAACTACATCTGTATCTTCGTTATCAACCAATGTGCATTTATATAGCTTATTTCTAAATCACCGAAGCAAATCATTTCATCACACCAGTAAACATTCAAAATTAAGTGTATCTTGTTATTCAAAGAAAAAGGGAAATAATATGGCCAAGTGCCAAAATTGCAGAATGAGGTTAAATCCCAGCTCCACCACTTACCAAACTGTAAAATCATAGGTAACTTATATAATTTCTTAGTGCTTAATCGGTACACATTGCCAGATGGGAAATGTTTCAGGATTGTCAATCTCCTAGAATGATTTATTTCTCATGGCAGTGTTCAAATAACTCCTGGTTTAAATGCCTATAGTTTTTCCCACCTACATAGCAACAGTAATAGTAACAACTGCTATACTGCACACCAAAACTCAAATCTGTATTTTCTCTCAGATGGAACACCTCTCAAAAAACGCGACCCCTTTCTAATCTCTATCTATGCTCTGACACACACTTCGATTCTATACCATGCTATATTTATACCATACGTTTTCCTTCCAAGCACTATCCTGTGGCCATGCTTGAAGGCTTGTGCATGTTATGCGCTACGACTGTGCCTATGTTTGGGTGTGTTAAATATTTTTCACCCCCAACCTGTATACACTTCCCAATTGAAGGTTTTAGTGTGGCTTGATCTTAAACCTTTGTTACTCTCGTACTCAGCTCTTCTGTGACATCCTTGCCAACATCCTTCTCTTGGATTCTCCTCTCTCCTTCTTCACTGGTTCTTTCAAACTTTTCAAAACGGCTCTTTCCTTTGCTCCTCTCTTAAGTTCCCTTTGACAGCCTCTCTCTAGCATCCATCCTCATCCTCTTTTCACCATTTCCACCACCACTGTTCTCACTACTTGCACCACCTTTCTCCTTACTGCTTCTGCCTCCTTAGACCTGACTCCTTCCAACTCCTCTGTTTTCCTTTCTACCACTTACTCTCCTTCCAACGTCTCCCTTTTCCATTCTCCGTCTACCGTCTCTTCTCTTCACACACTTGCTACCTGATATATTTAACATCTCCTAACACCTGAACCAAGGCCAGAATGGCTAGTTGACTATATGGCTTGAGGGAAGTGTGTGGTTGAACTAATCAGGTTTAATGGGGTTGGCAGGCAGGAAATTGCAGAGTGCGAGGTGGTCCGTGTGTGCTTTTGCTGTGAATGCTGGTAGAAGATTAAGAGGTAGATACTTTTGTCAGGTAGGAGAGATGGTTTGGGAATAGTGTGGGTTCCTCTAGTAAGGTCTAAGTACTATATGTTCCCAAATATATTCATCGTGCTTGGCTTTGAACGAAGCTCCTATCTGCTATTTGAACAAATCCTTGATGATTTTGTTCATTTAATCTGATTTTATTGTTGCAACCATATGGATTTTGAAATTGTAATATTACTGTGTACTGGACTATTGTATGAATCTATGGAATGACACTGTTTTATTAATTGTGTGGGATGATGGCAAATATGCCAAATAAAGCAATTTTGACTGACTGACTGACTATACTGACTATATTAAACATTTAGGTCATGTTGACATGAAAAGAGGAGTACTGAAAACAAATGTTGAGATGAACATGGCAGTACTGAAAACAAAATGACAAATATAAATAGACAGCAGCTGTACCTTGTATGTGTCAGCATGACGCAGCAGAGAGTCATCCATTGCCTAATTGAAGTGAGATAGTTTGTAATTTGTTCTGAGATGTCTGGGGTGAAGGAGTGAAAGGAGACATATATTTGAATGTAATCAGCAAACATGTGACAGTGAAAGCCAAAGGATGAGATACGTCTCTCTTGGGCAGATGTATAGAGGGTGAATAGCATAGTTCCAAGGAATGATCCTTTGTAGATGCAAATAGGGAGAGGGGTTGGGTCAGAGGTTTGCCAGATAGGAGGTAATCCAGGAAAGAGCACATGTTTTAAACCAAAGTTCCTGGAGAGTGTGGAGAGCGAGAGGAGTGGTTGACAGAGAAATTTGGAGACATACATAAGTGCTTTCCTGGTGGAATGTTTACTATGAAAGCCAGATTTAGGTGGATCTCCAAGGCCATTATCGTCAATGTACTTAGTGATACAGTCGAAGACCACCCGCTCAAGGACTTTGAATAATGGGGAATGAAAAAAGCTGGGCATTAGTTTGGTTTAGTTTACTTTATTTACTTGTATAGCGCACCCCACCTAAGGGTATCTGGGCGCTTATGACTTAGGTACAAGGATACAAGGTTACAAGGTTGCAGCAGAACAAACATAGATCACGCAAAGTAGGGAAGAGGTGTGTTACAGTTCACCATCCCTACAGAAAAAAGGTACTAGAGGTGTGTTGCAAATCACCTTAAAGCTATAGATGAAGAAAGAGTCAGTGATCCATAGATCACAAAGGCAAGAGCATACACGCAGGTAGCAAAGCGCAGAGGGTGAACACGCCAATGTGTCATTTATACATATATTTACATGTTCTAGATGCAAGGCATTGAATCAAACAGTGTAGATGTGTATGTTCTTCCAAGATGGAGTTATGCTCGGGAGTCTTTTGGGCTGAGGAGCCAGGCTTTAGGCTCTGCTCTGATGTCAGAGGGGAGGGAATTCCAGCGTTTTGCTGCCAGCACTGGGAAGCTGGAGCCGCCTGCTGTTTTTAGGTTAAATTTAGGGATAGTGAGTTAGTTGAGGTAGTTGGATCTGGTGGGTCTGTTAGTCTGGTGTCTCGAGAATTTAGCTGACAAGTACGAGGGAGCCGTGAAGGTTAGGCATTTGTGTGTGATGGCGACTGATCAGAGTGTAATTCTGTCACGATTGGGTAGCCATTGAGTCTCTCTTCTATGGGAGGAGATGTGGCTGGAACGCAGGATATTTAGGGCCGATCTTAGTGCATTATTTTGCAAAACTTGGAGTTTTTTTAAATTCTGCACGGAGGTCCCAAAAAACAATGTGTTACAATAGTCAAGCTTAGAGAGAATGAGTGCTCTTGCTAGTGGAGTGCAGCTAGTGATAGATAAGATGGCTTGCATGCATTGATCAGTTTATTGGTGTATGCTGTGGAGGAGGCTAAAGAGTTGACTTGTTTATCTAGTGTCAGAATTGAGTCAAGGTATATGCCCAATGTTTTGACTTCTCTCGAGACTTTGATGACATTACCATCAATGTTGAATGACTCATTGCATGTGTCTAATTTATTTAAGCGAGTTTGGGATCCAATATTAAGTAGTTTTATCATTGTTTAAACAAAGGCTATGCGTGGCGACCCAGGCTTGGATCTCTAGATAAATGTCATTGATCAATTCTTGAGTGTAGCAATCATCAGTGTGACCAGGATCTGGGTGTCATCTGCATAGTTGGTATACGTGACACCCAGATTGTCAAGGTGATCCAATATGAGTTTTGTGAATATATTGTAAAGTGTGGCGATACACATGATCTCTGTGGAACTCCACAGGTGATGGGCACAGGTGGTACTGAGGCCATAGGTGAGAAGACCCTTGTGGTTCTATTAGAGGGGAAGGATTTGATCCAACTGGCTGAATTAGATGAGAATGCGGCTACTGAGGTTAGGTGTTGGGTCAAGATTTCATGGTCTACCAAGTCAAAGGCAGCTGAGAGATCCAGGAGCAAGAGATTGGCAAGCTTGCATCTGTCTTTGAGCTCATCCATCAGAATCTTGAGATCTAGCAGTGCTGTCTCGGTGCCATGCCTAGGTCTAAATCTGGATTGCCGGAGGCCTAAAAGGTTGTTGTCTTTGAGGTGTCTTTGAATTTGTATATAAGCTGCACGGTCCAGGATCTTTAAGAGGGATGGGACCGTAGTGATGGGCCTATAATTAGTGGGTACATTAGATTCTAGAGTACACTTTTTTAATAGTGGAATGACCCATGCTTCCTTGAGGTTGTCAGGTACTGAGCAGTTTTTGAATGATGCATTTATCAGGGTTGTGATAAATGGGGCTAATTGTCTAGCATTGTCCTTGATGGTTGCTGCTGGGAATATGTCTCCCTGACAATTAGAGAGTTTCATTCCTAGAATGATATTTTTCACATCTTTGACTTGGGAGGAGTGGAAAGGGATACATGATGGGATTTTGCCACGGTTCCTTTGGAGGGATGCACATTTGGTGGAAGGTTGTTTTATTTGGAGTTGATTTTTGATTGTAGGAGAGCTATTGTAGTTTATTGAGGTTTTCTGGGATGGTTGAGCCAGCAGAGGTTTTTTCAATGGGGGTAAAACACATGTAGATTTGAAGGAGGAAGGGAAGAGTCCATCAGAGAGACACAGGTTAAAGAGTTTAGAGAGATAAAGGCAAGTGAGTGTGACTAAATCTTTAACCATTTGGGGAAGCAAAAACATTGATAGGAGCACATCATGGCTTTGCTCTGCTAAGGAGGGATGTCCATTCAAAAATAGAGGTAGGGGATTAGCAATCGAGCATAGAAGATGTAGTAAGCAGAGTTGGTGGACAGAATGAGGGATGGGACGAAGGAGGGCTGTGAGAGTATTATTTTAGAGATTTTAGAGGAAAAGTAGAAAGCAAAGTAATAAACAGAAATCGGGGAGATGATGAATATTGGCATGGGTGGTGTGAGGACAGATTAGAGGGTACATGAAAGTTTGTGAGGGTGAGTACACAGGGGGATTATTAGGTTTCTGGAGTAGGAGGATTCAGCAGAGTACAGTGCAGAGGTTAGGGCAGCAAGGGAATCATAGTAGGCAAAACAATAGGGAGGTTGTCCATAATGTGTGCCAGTGTCATTGTTCATGGACTGTTTGTTTTGAGGGTATGAATTTCAGAGGGGAGACTAAGGTGATGACTAGGACAGGAAGATGTAAATGTGCAAGCAGGATAGTGTTGGTCAAATGAGTCAGAAGTGCATAGAGAAAGTCACAGAAACACGATGTTTGTAAGAGGCACGAATAAGGGAAAGAGACAGGTCCTCAAATCATCAAGGTAAGGGTCCTGCCTAAACCTCCTCTTAGTCATTGTAGAGAGATATGAGGAGTACAAAGTGGAGGGACTGCGATATTAAAGTGAACAATGCATTGATATGAGGCAGATGGCCCTATGAAGAGGTCAGAGGATTAGAGTGAATTAGAGGGAGCGACACAGTCGTGAGAGTTTCTACCAGAGTGGGTGGGCTGGTCATGGAGGGAATATAGGGAGTGGTCAGAACAGAAGGATTTAAGCTCAAGGCAAGAGTCTGCCTAATGGCTTTCTAATGTTAGAGTCCTATTGATAGGAATTGACCCATGATCAGGGAATGGCCAGATCAGGGAAGATGGGGTTGCGAGAACCACAGGTTTGAAAGAGAGAAAAAACAGTGAAAGGAATAGGGGGGGGTAACTAATATTCAAAAGAGGAAGAGTTGTGGTCAGGAGATACAGGGCCAGTGTTGAGAGACTTATTGATTAGGAACCCCACACCACGGCCCTTACTCACAGGTGAGGAGAGCTGCTAGTGTAGCAGAGTCATAGGGGAGATCTGTTTTTCTGTGATAGCAAGATGTGAAAATTAGTGTGATACGAGTCAAAGTGCTCAGTGATGTAGAAAGGCTTGTTGCAGAGGGATTGTGCATTCCAGAGTACAAGTGAATGAGTGACAGGGGATGAGGGAGTGGAGCAGTTATGCAGTAGGCCTGAGGGATAAATGAAGTTAACCAGCTAATCCTAATACTGTTAGAACTAGAGTCATGAGAGCACTTTATTCAATGAATGCTGCTTTTATTTTGTTTGCACTTTATTCGTATTGTCTAAGAGCCATTGGGCCTCATTACGACCCAGGCGGTAAGGGGTTTACGGCAGCGTAAACAGCGCCGACCCTTACCGCCTGGTCCGAGGTCCCTTAGCGCCATGGAGGATTTAACACCTGCTTTTAGCAGGTGTTAAAATCCATGGCGCTAAGGGACCTTGTTGTTAATTACGCCACCGTAATTTACGGTGGCGTAATTAACGCCTTCCCCACTCCCATTATGCCCTATGGGGCAAAAATGGGAATGGGGAAGGGTAAATGGGGATTGGGGACTTACCGCCCCGCCAACCTCGGAATGGGGCGGTAATTCCGCCAACCACCATGGCGTAAACGTAGTTTACGCCATGGTGGTAAAGGTATGACCCAGGCGGTAACTTACCGCCTGGGTCGTAATGAGGCCCATTGACTTGTTGAATCTCTGTGGATTTGTATTTGTTTTTGTGTGTTCTACAATTTTAGGCAAAATTGGCTAATTTTATATTTATTGATTAAAGATGTTCTATTTTGTACATACTTCGAGTATTTATAATGAATTGTTTTTTGTACACCCACTTCCTTGTGTTTCCCACGACTGCATATAACTAGTATTTTCCTGACATCTATTCTGTTTTATAGTAACTATTGATTCAGGGTGGGGTCAGGTCTGCACATACAATTGTACCAGTGCTACCCACACGTCTCTGTTTTATTTTCCTTCTATAGATGAAGTTGGAAAATGGGAGCATGTTATTTGAGGGGTTCAGAGGGAAGGAGGAATGTGGGGAGGCTGGAGTCTGATGCAGAATTTACACCAAGGTGAGACTGAATGCTATCAGAAAGGAGAATGAGAAGAGTGAGTAGTAGAAGTAAAGGGGAAAAATCAAGGTACATAATGGAGGGTAGAAGAAATAGACAGCTGAAGGCAATGAAGAAAGGGTGAAAAGTGGCTTGACAAGTGATCTACTGAGGCTATGTGCTATTTTACTTGTTCTGCTGAAGTCTGTTTACTGTGGTTATGAATTGGCGCAAGAGTTGCCGAAGCCGACTTTGCAACAAGTTATTTTAATAGCCCATTTTTTCTGCTTGCAGTGTTACAAGGAAAGGTGCTCAGCAAGTGGTCTACTGTGGCTCTGACTTTGCCCATTTTCCGCACATAGTGTGGCACGGTAAAGGCTCGGCAAGTGGTCTACTGTGGTCCACTGTGGTGCACAGGTTGCGTGATGTTGGCCCCACCTGATAAAGGACCTGTTTTCAAAAAGCCCCGGATACTTAAAGAAATAAAGTTACAGCACGGTAGATACTTAAAGAAATAAAGTTACAGCACGGTAGGAGCAGTAAGTAACATTTTGCAACACTTTTTTACCCTGCTGGCAATTAGCTATTGTGACTAATATCAAGACAGCATAGTGTCCTGGTTCATTGAACTTGGCTTCTTGAGGGCAGAATAAATAACATCATGTAACCTTTCCAAACATATGGACCAAACGATACAGGAACAAATGTTGGAGATGGCAAAGGACTTGCCCCTCCCTGAGTCACCCGTTGAGGGGTGTAGTGACGTAATTAGTTCCCCTATTCACCAGGACAACACAGTACAGAAAAAGAGAGCCAAGATAATGGCTTTTATTTTTTATTTGGTGAATACTGATGATGCAGCCCAAGGGCAGGATCTATGCCCTAGTTGCAGACTTCGCCAGAGAGGCTACAGCCATCAATTACAGATGCAGACTCTTTGAGAACTGCGGCAGATTCTTAGGGGTCAGCGATTCAAAGAGCACTGGCGTAGTGGGTGACGCTGCAGCCCCTGCGGTGCAGGGGGCCCCATGCTGCCCATGCCCAGCCGGGGGGCCCAGTGGCATAGTGGGAGGCCTCCTCAGCAGGACTTGCAATGGGGCCCCCACATTTTGTGTTACGCTTGTGTCAAATAGGGCTCTTCCCTCCTTCCTGTTACATGGACGTGGAGGGGGATATTAGTGGGACTACCGTAACTTCCTATGTGTCTACCCTGCATTCATTGTTGAGAAAAGCCCAACATCTCCACTTAATGTAACAAAGGAAAGAGATAATGCGAAGGCTCGGAACACATTGATTGCCCTTAACCAGGTAATTTCTACATGTGCTCTACTATATGAAGACTTGACGTTGTAAGTCACGATTCACTTGATTGCTTTAGGAGCAATTCAAAATAAGTTGGACAACCTGAGTAACAGGTTTAAACTTACAGACTTATGACATCCTAATACAATCAAAGAGAGGTCAGACCTGTCCCAGGACATCCTAATGTTACATAATGCTGCACCCTCTACACAGTCTTTCCTTCCCCCCATGGAAGGCTTGATTTAACGCAGTAAGACAGACTCTTTAAACATAGGTGGGCTGGAGTAGCACGAGGATGGTGGGACTGTTAAAAGTACCTCAGCAGTCTCACCAAGGGGTAGATCAAATGGATAAGTAGTAGCATCCGAGTAAGAAAGTTGCACAGAAATGGAAGAATATCATAGGGTCACAAAATAAAAAGTAAAAAAACATGAAAAGGAAAAACACTGCAAAACAATTGTCACACAAGCTCCTTAAGAATGTGACAATACACGCGTCATCGGACAGAGCAAGTTCCAAGAGACAGTGGGAACAGAAAACAAAACTCTAACTATGGTGATAATTCACTTTTTGGAGGAACATTAAGATCCATATAATGGAGGTTGTCCAAAACTGTTTAGAGATCGAAACAGGATTGTGGTTTGCAACCCTTTTAGGACTAAATTTAACTCTGCCTCTACTCAATACGATTTTAATTTTGAATTCTGTAGATGGAGTTCACATGGAAAGCAGCATGGTAGGGGAGTGTCATCTTTGCCTCTACCTCCCACAGTTCATTCTATCCACACTCAATATGATTTTGTTGGAGAGGAAAGGGTCAATCGTTCAGCCCCATTCTGTGTGACTCTCTAAGGAACCTAGAGTGGTTCACTTCCTTCACCTGTGGAAATGGTGAAGTCAACAGTGACACAGTGAGAGAGTATTCACACAGAATAACTTATGAACACACCGATTAGATCTGAAGGGAACAAACTTAGTGCAGATGTTCAAAGTGATCCACATTTATCTCACCAGTAAATAGCTTCCACTTTTAACAAAGTTATATGAGATCAACCCTCCTCGAAAAATGAGCTCATCAAACATAGATGTTAATGGGGCGAGATAAATGAATGAGAAGCTGTGTCCCAATGTTCAGAATTGTGGGCCGAGAGATGATTTGTTGGTAAAACGACCCACAATTCAATTTTCGATATTAATATGGGCTACGGACTCAGAAGATTGTAATTTATCAAGAGGGGAAGTCAACGAGAGGGCAACACAGTAAGGACCAAAAAACCAATGTGATTGCAGGAGACACTGCTTCTCAGTCATTGTATAACATTTTAATAGTGAGTATTTTTTTTTAATAAAATGACAAGAGACTTATAGAACCAGCATTCTTTTACTATTTTCTGAGATTTTAAATCTGAGTGTAATATCCTTGAAAGATGTACGAAGGTTGGAATGTATAGATCCCAGGCAAACAAATATGGTGCTACTCAGTTTAGAGTCTAAAGTCGTTTATGAGCTGGTTTTGAAAAAGGTTCCTACACAGAGGAAAATTGGTTTTCCTATGTCTCCTTTTTACTCTGGATTCCTTAATAAGGAAAGGCAGAGTAATGTTGACATGGAAGTAGAAATGAATACTACTGTTGAAGTAACCCTGAACGAAAATACCCTTAAACAAAGGAAAGTACACTTTGGGAGGGGTGGTTCAAGCAAAGGAAATAAAGAGTGTGGGCCTCATTACGAGGTATGCGGTAGAGGGATAACAAGCCGGTAGAACCAGGCGTCCTTAGCGGGTCCCGCGAGCAGACCAGGATGCAAACAACGGGCCTGTCATTAATGGGCCCATTGTTTGCATCCTCCCCATTCCCATAGATCCCTAGAGTACCAGGCCCTCCAAGGTCGGAATGGCCCGGTACTTCCCCATTCCGGGAACCCTGACCCGGTACCCGGTATCGGGGTAGCCATGCTACTAACAGCAGCATGGCTACCTCCATACTTGTAATGAGGCCCTATGATTGGTTTTGGATAGCTGGTACTTTACGTAAAGAGGTTGGCAAATATAGGGCTTCATTTAGCCATAGCTATTAGCAGCATGGCTACCCCCATACTGGTCTGTGGGTAAAAGCAGGCGTCCTTATCGGGTCCCGCGAGGAGACCACGTAATGGGGCGGTAGAGGGATAACGGGTCGGCATCTCTACCTGCCCCGTTATCCCTCTACTGCATACCTCGTAATGAGGCCCATAGTTTCTAGTGCTCACACCCTGAACACAATCTCATAGAATACACAAGTCCACAAACAGTTATTTACATATCCCAAGTCAGGGCAATTGTTATGACATTTTGAAACTGTCTGCCTCCAGGAGACCTGGCTGATCGAACTGCCTGCCTGGAATTGGTATATGGTTTGTTGTCAAATAGTCATAAAGGGCCTTTTGGGAAGACCTAAGTTTGGTTTTGTAACTATGTTTAAATCTGAATGTGGGTTTGCAAAGATCGTGCAACATGACGTTAGATAGGTTTTTCTGGCAGTGGAATACTGCATTAAAGCAAGGGGAGTCTCTAGCAATTTTTTTATTGTGAAATATGTCCTGACATATGGGAATATGTCTTTTGGACAGTTTCACGGCCAGCTTAACAGATTTTATTACTAGTTGGACCAGTCCTCATATTAATGGCCATGTATTAAGTGAGCTGGTCATATAGCACAATGAGCTGAGCGCCCATTTCTGACACCTGTGTGCAGCCTGCTGATGCAGGTTCAAATCCGTGCAGGGACAATTCAACCTTTTATCATTCCGAGATCGATAAATATCACGCTGTGGGATAATTGGATAAAAACATCAAATGTTATCTCAGCGCTCAGATGCCTGCAGGCTTGTACCGATATATAAAACTAGATATTATGTGTGACTTCCACAGAACATGTCCCAGAGAAATGGATGAGGAGCAGAGTTTTGTGTTGGCAGTGCCTCTTCTAATTTGAAAAAAACTAACTTGCGAAACATTTTTACTGGTGGCCAATGGTGCTATAGAGGGCAACCTAGTTGGTCTCCCTACGTGGCATACTGGAGTTGCTTCATTGACATTGGATTACATTTTTACTGACAAGCTACTCTTTGGGAAATATAAGATGTTGAAAATGACACTGACTAAATGGAGTGACCATTGCATGCAACATTGTTCATTCGATTTGAAATTATTATTATAGTGTTGATGTGACGCCCAGTATGGCATTGAGTAGAGGTTTGCGGAATGATAATAGGGTTGACAAAGTGAATAGGGAAATGGAAGCTATAATGGGATCCTCGACTAATGATATTTTTAATATTTTGAAATCGGTAAAGGTCGGAATTAAAATAGAATGTCTCATAAATACAATCGCAGTCTTGCCCTACACAAAAGGGAAATGAGGCCGAAATTAGTTACATTAAAAGGTGTAATAAGCAAGAAAGTTAACAAAGTAATAGCACAAAAAAGGGTCAAGCAACGTTTCAAGAATTGGGGAAGAAATCACAAGGCCACTTTGTTACTGGCTGACGCTTCCGTTCCAAGGATGTAACAACGTTTTGGACAACAGTCAATGCAGCAAAAATGTGCCATGCGGGACACATTGTTAATGTTATTGCTGGAGCTGATTGGGTGTTGCATATTGAGAATCTTTATGCTAAAACAGGACCTCTCATAACCAAGATATGGCATTTGCAAATAACTGCAGTTACAATAACATCCTCAAATGTGATGTGGATGAGGTATATTGTATAATTATGAAAGCTAGTCATTCTTGAGCTCCTGAACCTAACCATGCATCTAAAAGTCGTTTAAGGTGGATCCGATCACCTTGGCTGTGACATTAAAAGTACTTTTCGATGACAACTTGAAGACTGGGATTTTGCCAAACTCTTCTCAGACATCTTATATCATTCCACTATTCAATTGAGGTATACAATCAGATCTAAAGAACTATCACCCAAGCACAACACTAGATGCTGACAGCAAAATATGTGCAGGTCTGGTACTGAAACATCTGGAGGATTGGGCGATAGGGACTGGTAGAATAAAATAAAACAAAATAAAAACATGGGTTTTGGAAGTCCCATGGGACCAGTTTGAATATATTTGTTGTACAGTGCTGCAAGAATTTCATTGGTGAGAGAAATTATGAGGCAATAGACCCAGCCGCAGTCGACTTATCATTTGCATTCGCCACAATAGTCTTTGGCAAAAACTGAATGGCTGAGGGATTACAAAGGGTTTAAAAACTGGTGCTTAAATTGCATGAAGGTGCGAATGTAAAGGTGTGGCTGAACCTCGAGGTGGCCCTCTCAATGTTTAACCCACAATGGCGTAAGGCCGGGGTTGCATTTTGGCTCCCTGTCTTTTTAACTTGTATGTTTGGGATGCAGGTGAAACCTGTACCAGCCGTCCTTTGTTACACCCTAATTGGACCCTTTGCCATCCTTTCATTAGCCTATGCTGATGATTTCATTTTAGTGGATTATAACGGCATGGAACTGCAGAGACTTGTATCAGATTTTATCAGGGCTTCTAGCATCATCTGAGCATTTATCATCATTTACCATTTCTTAACTTTCACCCAGTTCTTCTAGGTCTGTCCAGTGCACATATTTGTTTTGCTTTTCTGGACATATCAATATCAGTTAATTGTTTGATGTCTCGCTTTAGAATTCGTTATTTATTTTACAATGTCCATGTCGTAGGCATGCATTTGTGCAATTTTTGTGTGCTGCATCATGGACTTCAGTGTATGATGTGTCAGCAGCATTGGCCTATAGTCAATGACTGTGCCGGAGCTCAGTTGGGCTTCTGTTGCTAGTTAGCTACGTAGGGTTTCAGCCAGCACGATGATGTCTTGTTTGGCAAGCCTTAGCCTGATCCCTCTGTTGTCCACCTGAACTATGGACTTATATACATGGGAATATGTTGTGTACAACTTGTGCCACTGAGTCCTTAGAATGTTGTGATTGGTCTGCATTGTGTGAATTACTTCCAAGGATTTTGTGACCTCCATCATACTTCTGGAAACAAAGATGTAATCAATTACAGACTATCAATTGCCAGAGTGCCAAGTGGGTTTACAGATCTTGCCCTTTTCCAGAGCTCCATTGAGCATATGCTCAATGGAGGATTTCATCAGGATTTCATCAATTGGGTCCACATTGCACCTCTTTTTATTTTCTGCCACGCAGTATATACCATTTTTTGGCCACCTGCTAGTCGACCAGTCCCGCAGACCAGGATTAGGTCACCACAGAGAATAATGGAACTGTTCAGCAGACTTTAAGCTTCATCTATGAAAATTGCTACATCCAGCAGCATTAGGCCAGGAGGCTTTCTTTTGGGTTACAGTAAGTATTGACCAATATTAGTAATGTGTGTTTCTTCGGTTGAATGGTTAAGTTGGAGGATCTTTGTTTTAATGTTGTTTTCTGTAAATATGGACCATGGTTAGTTGATGTAACTGGTTCAAATGTTGTCCCGGATTTCACTAATGTCAGTAGTCCTAGCGCAGGTTGGCCCTTGAAAGATGTAATTGCAGGGTCAATGAAAGAATCATAACCATCCAAAACAGGGTTTAGTGAGAGCCTTGTTTCCTGCAGACAGTTATATTCTACTTTGTCTAAATCCTGGTCTGCTTGTTTTGTCAAGTGCGAGAATCCCCTAGTGTTCCATGAGACCAGGGACATAGTAGTGAATGTGTCAGTTCCCATGATTGGCCGCTAATAGTCCTGTCCTCTCTGCATTACAGCCCGGTCACCCGTCTTGGTGGCTCAATTGTCACTAGTCTTTTGACTGCATTATCTCCTAACGCTTTGATTCTTCAGGCCAACTTTCCGGGCTCTTTCGTGCCTACCAAAGCAACTAGACCAGGCCCTTTAAGAGGCCTTTCCGCCTTTGATGTAAGTGATGATCTGATTTTTGACCAGGTTTCCTGGTCGGATCTCAGGTCCTGCCTCTGAGTGTTTGTTTAGAGCTTTCTTTGAGCATCAGCCTCAAAAACCAGTCCACTCAGTGAGGCTACATCAAAGCCCAGAGAGAGCCGGCTGGCTGAAGCATCTAACAGTAAATCTTTAATGATTGAGGAAAAGATATGTAGGATGAGCTCGTCAGTCCGTTTCTTGTTCATTAACTCCACTATGGTACATCATCTGGTACTATTGGCCTTAAGTGAGGAATACATTGGCAGATTTTCATAAGTTGTGCCTGTTTATAATACACTCTTGCCCTTTGTCCAGGATTCTTGCCAATCCCCAAATCTTTTGATGCTTCTTTCTGATTGTACACTGGTAAGGCTCCTTTTAGGGTTGCTGTCCCTGCTTTGTTCCTTCCACTGCGGGGATAGTGATTTAAAGAAGTTACCAGTCTTAGTGCAAGGGCTTCCAAAGGGCCCACACCAGCGCCAGACTGCGAGTTACAATGTTTCAATGAAAGTTGCTTTTGGGTCTCCTCTGATTAGCCTTAAAGGTGTTTCATTGCTTTTTACATGCATCTTGCCCTGCCCAAAAGTCACTATTGCTCGCTCTCTCTTTTCTACTAGGGTTTTGAAGGGACTGTTCTTCCTTGTAGCTGGCTTTATGGCTTGCATATAGATTTCTGATTGCAATATGGATTTATTGACAGCTATTTGTGCTTCAATCAGTTCTTCCATCTCTTCATCAGTGGAATAAGTGGAGATATTCACAACAGATAGACTTACGTCCCTATTGTTCATTTGTTGGCAAGCTTCCTGGTTGCCTGATTCAGGGGGCTCCCTATTGCAAGCAACTGCTTCCACGGGACCTTCAATCGGCCTGACCTCTATCTCCTCAAAAGTCACATTTGTAGATTGGTGGCATGTCATTACATTTCTTTTGTTGTTTGGGATGGATGTTTAGTTTATTTTTGGTTCCTTTCCTCCCTAGGATTTTCTTTTTTGTTGACTCAGACCACCCATTTATTGTATTGGTAAACACCGGCAAGTCAGTTAACTTCATACTTTTGGATGCCTTACCCCTTGCAGCAAATGGTTTGACTCCACAGATGTTGAAATTTATATGACAATGGGCCCCTCCTGCGACACTTCTTGACTCCTCTAAGATTGTCCTTGCTCCACTCTTCGATCATGACACATGTGTGCATGGGTTTGGGTCTGCCAAGTAACAAAACCATCTAATTCTCCTACTGTACATATTTCCTCTGACAATACAGCCCTCGGGCCCTGGGGGGATCTTGTAGATCAGTTGTTGTTCCTGCCCTGGATATTATGCATGGCCGTCCGATCGCCAGATGATCCCCTGCTTTCACATAGCCTTCCATGAATATGAGCTTTGAGTGTATCATTGCCAGTAGTGTTGTATGGTCCTTCAGCATCTCATTTACGGCTTCATAAAGATTTGCAAAGAGGGCCATTGCCATTGTCGCATATTGTCGCATACTACTAACATTTGTGACAGGAGATCATTGTTTCCTCTCTCAGGTTTTTCTGCAGCAGCTCGACTGTCTGGGAGGTAAATCTTCACAAATCTGCCTCCTTCTGCTTTCACAATCTTCTTTCCTGTGAATCTCTTCTTCATGCCTCTCGCCATATTTGCCCAGCCTTCTTTCCATGGGGTGTTTGTTCTTTTTCCTGGGTTGTGATGGAATTTCAACAACATCTACATTACCAGTGTTTTCTGTTGTTTTGGTTTGTTCTAGGTCGTTTGGGTCACCAGACTCTTTGGATCTCGTTAATTATAATAATAATAATAATAATAATAATAATAATAATAATAATAATAATAATAATAATAATAATAATAATAATTTTGCATTTATATAGCTCTACGAACCCTCAGGTATCTGAGTGCTGCTTATTATTACCCACAGTGTGTGGTGCTCACCGAACAGTGATATAGATCCCCTCCATTTCCCCAGGTTGGGAGGTATTAAGAATGTAGCTTCCCTCAGAATCAATGGTCGGTGAATCATCCTGGGCCATAGGGGAAAAACCACTAAAACAAGAAGGCACAACAAACCAATAGCTTGTATCGTCGGAAGGCCAGATGATTAGACAGAAATTTCATAGCAGATGACAGACTGTTCCATAACTGTGCTGCTGTGATAGAAAAGACACAACCTCCCAGCTGAGGGCGGCGAAAGGGGGGCATGCACAGCATGCCAGCAGAAGCTGATCGCAATAGGCAGTTTGGAAGATAGCGATCACATTTGACATGCAAGAACTCTGCACCTTGACCATGTTGCGCCTGGTGCACAATACAGAGGGCCTTAAACTGAATATGCTGTGCCACAGGAAGCCAGTGGAGGGAGTCCTATGCAGGGGATATATGGGACCCATAACGGGTATCCGTTGCCACCCTAGCTGTCAGGATCTGGTGGAAAGGTAACCTGCCAACTAGCCCCTTGGGCTGCACCAGGTACAAGGAGGTACAATACTCCAGCCTGCTCAGTATCATAGCTGCTACTACAGGTGGACACAGTGTTGCTGGAATCAAATGGAGTACTTTCCTTAAGGTTTCTAGCTGAAAGTGCCCTGCTGACATACCAAGGACACTTGGGTTGTCAGGGAGAAATCAGCCAATAACTTCAAGATTTTTTACCTTCAAAGAAGTTATCAGTAGAGGACACAGAGAAGAAGGCCAGAAAGAGTAAATCGCCACTGAAGGGTCAGGAGGAGAACCCACAACCAGCACCTCAGTTTTGTCCCCATTCCATTTCAGCCAGTTTTGACCCATCCACTCTCCAACACCAGTCAGGCAGTTATAAAGGCACGCAGACACGTTAGCCCGATTCACGTCTAAACGGATCAGCAGCTGGGTATCGTCTGCGTGCGAGTAGCACCTGATGCCGAAGGAGCGGATGAGGCAGACCAGCATAAATATATAGATGTTAAAAAGAATAGTACTCAAGGGACCTATGGGCAGGGAGGTTGGAGTATGAGTCGGGGCTAGCTTGTCCGGCCTTCTGACTTTTGTTGACAAGAGGACGATTGCCAAGTCGTTCAATGTTATTGGTATCCATATTGGCTTCGATGCTGGGAGGCCCTCTGGGCTCCCACCATAACCAAACCCCACAGACTTGCATCCTTTAGTAGTCAGGCTCACCTCCCACCCCCCTAGGAGAGCGGAGGCCCGGTCTGGCATTGAGTGGTTCTTGATCTGCGACCCCACAAAGCTGATCCGTTTTTTTTCAGAGGGCAACTTAGTTCCTCCAAGGCCTGGTTGGAGTTGCTCATCTCCCCATAGGAGACCTCTTCTGATTTGGTCCAAAAAGAGTCATAAGGGCAGCCGGTAGGGCAGCTGTGGCAGGGGCTGTCAGTGCAGTGGGAGGCTCTTCACTTCTCTGGTTAGTGGGGGGGCTGCTTTCCAAATTCACCACCGGTGCGCTTAGTTCACTAGGCAGACCACAGGCTCGTGCTCGTATGTCCCCAGGAGGCATAGCATGGGGTTTTGTAGAGTCAACAGATGGGGGAATGGCTACAAAGGTTTCTGGAAAAGTAAATAATGGTTGTAGGTCACACAGGGTACTGCCGGATGTAATTGATAGTCAAAGACTTACCCGATCCCCCAGGTGACGGAGCTGGCTTTTCAGCTGTACTGTGCAGATCTTGCAGTACCGGGACAGCGGGCAGCAGTTTTAGCAGGTCCAGCTGGGCCAGACATTCCTGGTCTTATTAAATCTCCAAGGACCCATGAGGAAGCTCTGTCTCGGCATGTCTGTTTCCGGAGACTTTTATTTGGAACAAAACCCTGTACTGTCAGCTGACTGGCGAGTGACTGGAATCTCCTCGGGTCTCCCCGGAGGTGCTCTGCGCCTGGGACATGCTGGTAAGGATTTCATAATTACTTAAATAGACAATAGCAGCATAGTGCAGAACAGTGGTGTTCAGGCTTCCTCGAACTGCACACCACACACAGAGGTCCACCCAAGTCCAAGTCTTTTGATGAGTGACTTGGCTCTCCTCAGGACTCGGTGCAGGTGCTCTGAGCCTGGTACATGCTGACAAGGATTTCATAATTCATTAAAAAGGCAGTAGCACCGTAGTACAATTATGTAGCACCGCAGCACCGTGGTCCACCCAAGTCCAATTCTTTTGAGGAAATATTGGGCTCTCCTCAGGACTCCACGCAGGAGCTCCACACCTGAGAATCACTGATAAGGATTTTGTAATTCCTAAAAAGAGGCAGTTGCAGCATGGTGCAGAGCAGTGGTATTCAGGCTTCCTCGAAATGCACCACACAGACAGAGTTCCACCCAAGTTCAAATATTTCGTGCCTACCAAAGCAACTAGACCAGGCCCTTTTAGAGGCCTTTCCGCCTTTGATGTAAGTGATGATCTGATTTTTGACGAGGTTTCCTGGTCGGATCTCAGGTCCTGCCTCTGAGTGTTTGTTTAGAGCTTTCTTTGAGCATCAGCCTCAAAAACCAGTCCACTCAGTGAGGCTACATCAAAGCCCAGAGAGAGCCGGCTGGCTGAAGCATCTAACAGTAAATCTTTAATGATTGAGGAAAAGATATGTAGGATGAGCTCGTCAGTCCGTTTCTTGTTCATTAACTCCACTATGGTACATCATCTGGTACTATTGGCCTTAAGTGAGGAATACATTGGCAGATTTTCATAAGTTGTGCCTGTTTATAATACACTCTTGCCCTTTGTCCAGGATTCTTGCCAATCCCCAAATCTTTTGATGCTTCTTTCTGATTGTACACTGGTAAGGCTCCTTTTAGGGTTGCTGTCCCTGCTTTGTTCCTTCCACTGCGGGGATAGTGATTTAAAGAAGTTACCAGTCTTAGTGCAAGGGCTTCCAAAGGGCCCACACCAGCGCCAGACTGCGAGTTACAATGTTTCAATGAAAGTTGCTTTTGGGTCTCCTCTGATTAGCCTTAAAGGTGTTTCATTGCTTTTTACATGCATCTTGCCCTGCCCAAAAGTCACTATTGCTCGCTCTCTCTTTTCTACTAGGGTTTTGAAGGGACTGTTCTTCCTTGTAGCTGGCTTTATGGCTTGCATATAGATTTCTGATCGCAATATGGATTTATTGACAGCTATTTGTGCTTCAATCAGTTCTTCCATCTCTTCATCAGTGGAATAAGTGGAGATATTCACAACAGATAGACTTACGTCCCTATTGTTCATTTGTTGGCAAGCTTCCTGGTTGCCTGATTCAGGGGGCTCCCTATTGCAAGCAACTGCTTCCACGGGACCTTCAATCGGCCTGACCTCTATCTCCTCAAAAGTCACATTTGTAGATTGGTGGCATGTCATTACATTTCTTTTGTTGTTTGGGATGGATGTTTAGTTTATTTTTGGTTCCTTTCCTCCCTAGGATTTTCTTTTTTGTTGACTCAGACCACCCATTTATTGTATTGGTAAACACCGGCAAGTCAGTTAACTTCATACTTTTGGATGCCTTACCCCTTGCAGCAAATGGTTTGACTCCACAGATGTTGAAATTTATATGACAATGGGCCCCTCCTGCGACACTTCTTGACTCCTCTAAGATTGTCCTTGCTCCACTCTTCGATCATGACACATGTGTGCATGGGTTTGGGTCTGCCAAGTAACAAAACCATCTAATTCTCCTACTGTACATATTTCCTCTGACAATACAGCCCTCGGGCCCTGGGGGGATCTTGTAGATCAGTTGTTGTTCCTGCCCTGGATATTATGCATGGCCGTCCGATCGCCAGATGATCCCCTGCTTTCACATAGCCTTCCATGAATATGAGCTTTGAGTGTATCATTGCCAGTAGTGTTGTATGGTCCTTCAGCATCTCATTTACGGCTTCATAAAGATTTGCAAAGAGGGCCATTGCCATTGTCGCATATTGTCGCATACTACTAACATTTGTGACAGGAGATCATTGTTTCCTCTCTCAGGTTTTTCTGCAGCAGCTCGACTGTCTGGGAGGTAAATCTTCACAAATCTGCCTCCTTCTGCTTTCACAATCTTCTTTCCTGTGAATCTCTTCTTCATGCCTCTCGCCATATTTGCCCAGCCTTCTTTCCATGGGGTGTTTGTTCTTTTTCCTGGGTTGTGATGGAATTTCAACAACATCTACATTACCAGTGTTTTCTGTTGTTTTGGTTTGTTCTAGGTCGTTTGGGTCACCAGACTCTTTGGATCTCGTTAATTATAATAATAATAATAATAATAATAATAATAATAATAATAATAATAATAATAATAATAATAATAATAATAATAATAATAATAATAATAATTTTGCATTTATATAGCTCTACGAACCCTCAGGTATCTGAGTGCTGCTTATTATTACCCACAGTGTGTGGTGCTCACCGAACAGTGATATAGATCCCCTCCATTTCCCCAGGTTGGGAGGTATTAAGAATGTAGCTTCCCTCAGAATCAATGGTCGGTGAATCATCCTGGGCCATAGGGGAAAAACCACTAAAACAAGAAGGCACAACAAACCAATAGCTTGTATCGTCGGAAGGCCAGATGATTAGACAGAAATTTCATAGCAGATGACAGACTGTTCCATAACTGTGCTGCTGTGATAGAAAAGACACAACCTCCCAGCTGAGGGCGGCGAAAGGGGGGCATGCACAGCATGCCAGCAGAAGCTGATCGCAATAGGCAGTTTGGAAGATAGCGATCACATTTGACATGCAAGAACTCTGCACCTTGACCATGTTGCGCCTGGTGCACAATACAGAGGGCCTTAAACTGAATATGCTGTGCCACAGGAAGCCAGTGGAGGGAGTCCTATGCAGGGGATATATGGGACCCATAACGGGTATCCGTTGCCACCCTAGCTGTCAGGATCTGGTGGAAAGGTAACCTGCCAACTAGCCCCTTGGGCTGCACCAGGTACAAGGAGGTACAATACTCCAGCCTGCTCAGTATCATAGCTGCTACTACAGGTGGACACAGTGTTGCTGGAATCAAATGGAGTACTTTCCTTAAGGTTTCTAGCTGAAAGTGCCCTGCTGACATACCAAGGACACTTGGGTTGTCAGGGAGAAATCAGCCAATAACTTCAAGATTTTTTACCTTCAAAGAAGTTATCAGTAGAGGACACAGAGAAGAAGGCCAGAAAGAGTAAATCGCCACTGAAGGGTCAGGAGGAGAACCCACAACCAGCACCTCAGTTTTGTCCCCATTCCATTTCAGCCAGTTTTGACCCATCCACTCTCCAACACCAGTCAGGCAGTTATAAAGGCACGCAGACACGTTAGCCCGATTCACGTCTAAACGGATCAGCAGCTGGGTATCGTCTGCGTGCGAGTAGCACCTGATGCCGAAGGAGCGGATGAGGCAGACCAGCATAAATATATAGATGTTAAAAAGAATAGTACTCAAGGGACCTATGGGCAGGGAGGTTGGAGTATGAGTCGGGGCTAGCTTGTCCGGCCTTCTGACTTTTGTTGACAAGAGGACGATTGCCAAGTCGTTCAATGTTATTGGTATCCATATTGGCTTCGATGCTGGGAGGCCCTCTGGGCTCCCACCATAACCAAACCCCACAGACTTGCATCCTTTAGTAGTCAGGCTCACCTCCCACCCCCCTAGGAGAGCGGAGGCCCGGTCTGGCATTGAGTGGTTCTTGATCTGCGACCCCACAAAGCTGATCCGTTTTTTTTCAGAGGGCAACTTAGTTCCTCCAAGGCCTGGTTGGAGTTGCTCATCTCCCCATAGGAGACCTCTTCTGATTTGGTCCAAAAAGAGTCATAAGGGCAGCCGGTAGGGCAGCTGTGGCAGGGGCTGTCAGTGCAGTGGGAGGCTCTTCACTTCTCTGGTTAGTGGGGGGGCTGCTTTCCAAATTCACCACCGGTGCGCTTAGTTCACTAGGCAGACCACAGGCTCGTGCTCGTATGTCCCCAGGAGGCATAGCATGGGGTTTTGTAGAGTCAACAGATGGGGGAATGGCTACAAAGGTTTCTGGAAAAGTAAATAATGGTTGTAGGTCACACAGGGTACTGCCGGATGTAATTGATAGTCAAAGACTTACCCGATCCCCCAGGTGACGGAGCTGGCTTTTCAGCTGTACTGTGCAGATCTTGCAGTACCGGGACAGCGGGCAGCAGTTTTAGCAGGTCCAGCTGGGCCAGACATTCCTGGTCTTATTAAATCTCCAAGGACCCATGAGGAAGCTCTGTCTCGGCATGTCTGTTTCCGGAGACTTTTATTTGGAACAAAACCCTGTATTGTCAGCTGACTGGCGAGTGACTGGAATCTCCTCGGGTCTCCCCGGAGGTGCTCTGCGCCTGGGACATGCTGGTAAGGATTTCATAATTACTTAAATAGACAATAGCAGCATAGTGCAGAACAGTGGTGTTCAGGCTTCCTCGAACTGCACACCACACACAGAGGTCCACCCAAGTCCAAGTCTTTTGATGAGTGACTTGGCTCTCCTCAGGACTCGGTGCAGGTGCTCTGAGCCTGGTACATGCTGACAAGGATTTCATAATTCATTAAAAAGGCAGTAGCACCGTAGTACAATTATGTAGCACCGCAGCACCGTGGTCCACCCAAGTCCAATTCTTTTGAGGAAATATTGGGCTCTCCTCAGGACTCCACGCAGGAGCTCCACACCTGAGAATCACTGATAAGGATTTTGTAATTCCTGAAAGAGGCAGTTGCAGCATGGTGCAGAGCAGTGGTATTCAGGCTTCCTCGAAATGCACCACACAGACAGAGTTCCACCCAAGTTCAAATCTTTCGTGCCTACCAAAGCAACTAGACCAGGCCCTTTTAGAGGCCTTTCCGCCTTTGATGTAAGTGATGATCTGATTTTTGACCAGGTTTCCTGGTCGGATCTCAGGTCCTGCCTCTGAGTGTTTGTTTAGAGCTTTCTTTGAGCATCAGCCTAAAAAACCAGTCCACTCAGTGAGGCTACATCAAAGCCCAGAGAGAGCCGGCTGGCTGAAGCATCTAACAGTAAATCTTTAATGATTGAGGAAAAGATATGTAGGATGAGCTCGTCAGTCCGTTTCTTGTTCATTAACTCCACTATGGTACATCATCTGGTACTATTGGCCTTAAGTGAGGAATACATTGGCAGATTTTCATAAGTTGTGCCTGTTTATAATACACTCTTGCCCTTTGTCCAGGATTCTTGCCAATCCCCAAATCTTTTGATGCTTCTTTCTGATTGTACACTGGTAAGGCTCCTTTTAGGGTTGCTGTCCCTGCTTTGTTCCTTCCACTGCGGGGATAGTGATTTAAAGAAGTTACCAGTCTTAGTGCAAGGGCTTCCAAAGGGCCCACACCAGCGCCAGACTGCGAGTTACAATGTTTCAATGAAAGTTGCTTTTGGGTCTCCTCTGATTAGCCTTAAAGGTGTTTCATTGCTTTTTACATGCATCTTGCCCTGCCCAAAAGTCACTATTGCTCGCTCTCTCTTTTCTACTAGGGTTTTGAAGGGACTGTTCTTCCTTGTAGCTGGCTTTATGGCTTGCATATAGATTTCTGATCGCAATATGGATTTATTGACAGCTATTTGTGCTTCAATCAGTTCTTCCATCTCTTCATCAGTGGAATAAGTGGAGATATTCACAACAGATAGACTTACGTCCCTATTGTTCATTTGTTGGCAAGCTTCCTGGTTGCCTGATTCAGGGGGCTCCCTATTGCAAGCAACTGCTTCCACGGGACCTTCAATCGGCCTGACCTCTATCTCCTCAAAAGTCACATTTGTAGATTGGTGGCATGTCATTACATTTCTTTTGTTGTTTGGGATGGATGTTTAGTTTATTTTTGGTTCCTTTCCTCCCTAGGATTTTCTTTTTTGTTGACTCAGACCACCCATTTATTGTATTGGTAAACACCGGCAAGTCAGTTAACTTCATACTTTTGGATGCCTTACCCCTTGCAGCAAATGGTTTGACTCCACAGATGTTGAAATTTATATGACAATGGGCCCCTCCTGCGACACTTCTTGACTCCTCTAAGATTGTCCTTGCTCCACTCTTCGATCATGACACATGTGTGCATGGGTTTGGGTCTGCCAAGTAACAAAACCATCTAATTCTCCTACTGTACATATTTCCTCTGACAATACAGCCCTCGGGCCCTGGGGGGATCTTGTAGATCAGTTGTTGTTCCTGCCCTGGATATTATGCATGGCCGTCCGATCGCCAGATGATCCCCTGCTTTCACATAGCCTTCCATGAATATGAGCTTTGAGTGTATCATTGCCAGTAGTGTTGTATGGTCCTTCAGCATCTCATTTACGGCTTCATAAAGATTTGCAAAGAGGGCCATTGCCATTGTCGCATATTGTCGCATACTACTAACATTTGTGACAGGAGATCATTGTTTCCTCTCTCAGGTTTTTCTGCAGCAGCTCGACTGTCTGGGAGGTAAATCTTCACAAATCTGCCTCCTTCTGCTTTCACAATCTTCTTTCCTGTGAATCTCTTCTTCATGCCTCTCGCCATATTTGCCCAGCCTTCTTTCCATGGGGTGTTTGTTCTTTTTCCTGGGTTGTGATGGAATTTCAACAACATCTACATTACCAGTGTTTTCTGTTGTTTTGGTTTGTTCTAGGTCGTTTGGGTCACCAGACTCTTTGGATCTCGTTAATTATAATAATAATAATAATAATAATAATAATAATAATAATAATAATAATAATTTTGCATTTATCTAGCTCTACGAACCCTCAGGTATCTGAGTGCTGCTTATTATTACCCACAGTGTGTGGTGCTCACCGAACAGTAATATAGATCCCCTCCATTTCCCCAGGTTGGGAGGTATTAAGAATGTAGCTTCCCTCAGAATCAATGGTCGGTGAATCATCCTGGGCCATAGGGGAAAAACCACTAAAACAAGAAGGCACAACAAACCAATAGCTTGTATCGTCGGAAGGCCAGATGATTAGACAGAAATTTCATAGCAGATGACAGACTGTTCCATAACTGTGCTGCTGTGATAGAAAAGACACAACCTCCCAGCTGAGGGCGGCGAAAGGGGGGCATGCACAGCATGCCAGCAGAAGCTGATCGCAATAGGCAGTTTGGAAGATAGCGATCACATTTGACATGCAAGAACTCTGCACCTTGACCATGTTGCGCCTGGTGCACAATACAGAGGGCCTTAAACTGAATATGCTGTGCCACAGGAAGCCAGTGGAGGGAGTCCTATGCAGGGGATATATGGGACCCATAACGGGTATCCGTTGCCACCCTAGCTGTCAGGATCTGGTGGAAAGGTAACCTGCCAACTAGCCCCTTGGGCTGCACCAGGTACAAGGAGGTACAATACTCCAGCCTGCTCAGTATCATAGCTGCTACTACAGGTGGACACAGTGTTGCTGGAATCAAATGGAGTACTTTCCTTAAGGTTTCTAGCTGAAAGTGCCCTGCTGACATACCAAGGACACTTGGGTTGTCAGGGAGAAATCAGCCAATAACTTCAAGATTTTTTACCTTCAAAGAAGTTATCAGTAGAGGACACAGAGAAGAAGGCCAGAAAGAGTAAATCGCCACTGAAGGGTCAGGAGGAGAACCCACAACCAGCACCTCAGTTTTGTCCCCATTCCATTTCAGCCAGTTTTGACCCATCCACTCTCCAACACCAGTCAGGCAGTTATAAAGGCACGCAGACACGTTAGCCCGATTCACGTCTAAACGGATCAGCAGCTGGGTATCGTCTGCGTGCGAGTAGCACCTGATGCCGAAGGAGCGGATGAGGCAGACCAGCATAAATATATAGATGTTAAAAAGAATAGTACTCAAGGGACCTATGGGCAGGGAGGTTGGAGTATGAGTCGGGGCTAGCTTGTCCGGCCTTCTGACTTTTGTTGACAAGAGGACGATTGCCAAGTCGTTCAATGTTATTGGTATCCATATTGGCTTCGATGCTGGGAGGCCCTCTGGGCTCCCACCATAACCAAACCCCACAGACTTGCATCCTTTAGTAGTCAGGCTCACCTCCCACCCCCCTAGGAGAGCGGAGGCCCGGTCTGGCATTGAGTGGTTCTTGATCTGCGACCCCACAAAGCTGATCCGTTTTTTTTCAGAGGGCAACTTAGTTCCTCCAAGGCCTGGTTGGAGTTGCTCATCTCCCCATAGGAGACCTCTTCTGATTTGGTCCAAAAAGAGTCATAAGGGCAGCCGGTAGGGCAGCTGTGGCAGGGGCTGTCAGTGCAGTGGGAGGCTCTTCACTTCTCTGGTTAGTGGGGGGGCTGCTTTCCAAATTCACCACCGGTGCGCTTAGTTCACTAGGCAGACCACAGGCTCGTGCTCGTATGTCCCCAGGAGGCATAGCATGGGGTTTTGTAGAGTCAACAGATGGGGGAATGGCTACAAAGGTTTCTGGAAAAGTAAATAATGGTTGTAGGTCACACAGGGTACTGCCGGATGTAATTGATAGTCAAAGACTTACCCGATCCCCCAGGTGACGGAGCTGGCTTTTCAGCTGTACTGTGCAGATCTTGCAGTACCGGGACAGCGGGCAGCAGTTTTAGCAGGTCCAGCTGGGCCAGACATTCCTGGTCTTATTAAATCTCCAAGGACCCATGAGGAAGCTCTGTCTCGGCATGTCTGTTTCCGGAGACTTTTATTTGGAACAAAACCCTGTACTGTCAGCTGACTGGCGAGTGACTGGAATCTCCTCGGGTCTCCCCGGAGGTGCTCTGCGCCTGGGACATGCTGGTAAGGATTTCATAATTACTTAAATAGACAATAGCAGCATAGTGCAGAACAGTGGTGTTCAGGCTTCCTCGAACTGCACACCACACACAGAGGTCCACCCAAGTCCAAGTCTTTTGATGAGTGACTTGGCTCTCCTCAGGACTCGGTGCAGGTGCTCTGAGCCTGGTACATGCTGACAAGGATTTCATAATTCATTAAAAAGGCAGTAGCACCGTAGTACAATTATGTAGCACCGCAGCACCGTGGTCCACCCAAGTCCAATTCTTTTGAGGAAATATTGGGCTCTCCTCAGGACTCCACGCAGGAGCTCCACACCTGAGAATCACTGATAAGGATTTTGTAATTCCTGAAAGAGGCAGTTGCAGCATGGTGCAGAGCAGTGGTATTCAGGCTTCCTCGAAATGCACCACACAGACAGAGTTCCACCCAAGTTCAAATCTTTCGTGCCTACCAAAGCAACTAGACCAGGCCCTTTTAGAGGCCTTTCCGCCTTTGATGTAAGTGATGATCTGATTTTTGACCAGGTTTCCTGGTCGGATCTCAGGTCCTGCCTCTGAGTGTTTGTTTAGAGCTTTCTTTGAGCATCAGCCTCAAAAACCAGTCCACTCAGTGAGGCTACATCAAAGCCCAGAGAGAGCCGGCTGGCTGAAGCATCTAACAGTAAATCTTTAATGACTGAGGAAAAGATATGTAGGATGAGCTCGTCAGTCCGTTTCTTGTTCATTAACTCCACTATGGTACATCATCTGGTACTATTGGCCTTAAGTGAGGAATACATTGGCAGATTTTCATAAGTTGTGCCTGTTTATAATACACTCTTGCCCTTTGTCCAGGATTCTTGCCAATCCCCAAATCTTTTGATGCTTCTTTCTGATTGTACACTGGTAAGGCTCCTTTTAGGGTTGCTGTCCCTGCTTTGTTCCTTCCACTGCGGGGATAGTGATTTAAAGAAGTTACCAGTCTTAGTGCAAGGGCTTCCAAAGGGCCCACACCAGCGCCAGACTGCGAGTTACAATGTTTCAATGAAAGTTGCTTTTGGGTCTCCTCTGATTAGCCTTAAAGGTGTTTCATTGCTTTTTACATGCATCTTGCCCTGCCCAAAAGTCACTATTGCTCGCTCTCTCTTTTCTACTAGGGTTTTGAAGGGACTGTTCTTCCTTGTAGCTGGCTTTATGGCTTGCATATAGATTTCTGATCGCAATATGGATTTATTGACAGCTATTTGTGCTTCAATCAGTTCTTCCATCTCTTCATCAGTGGAATAAGTGGAGATATTCACAACAGATAGACTTACGTCCCTATTGTTCATTTGTTGGCAAGCTTCCTGGTTGCCTGATTCAGGGGGCTCCCTATTGCAAGCAACTGCTTCCACGGGACCTTCAATCGGCCTGACCTCTATCTCCTCAAAAGTCACATTTGTAGATTGGTGGCATGTCATTACATTTCTTTTGTTGTTTGGGATGGATGTTTAGTTTATTTTTGGTTCCTTTCCTCCCTAGGATTTTCTTTTTTGTTGACTCAGACCACCCATTTATTGTATTGGTAAACACCGGCAAGTCAGTTAACTTCATACTTTTGGATGCCTTACCCCTTGCAGCAAATGGTTTGACTCCACAGATGTTGAAATGTATATGACAATGGGCCCCTCCTGCGACACTTCTTGACTCCTCTAAGATTGTCCTTGCTCCACTCTTCGATCATGACACATGTGTGCATGGGTTTGGGTCTGCCAAGTAACAAAACCATCTAATTCTCCTACTGTACATATTTCCTCTGACAATACAGCCCTCGGGCCCTGGGGGGATCTTGTAGATCAGTTGTTGTTCCTGCCCTGGATATTATACATGGCCGTCCGATCGCCAGATGATCCCCTGCTTTCACATAGCCTTCCATGAATATGAGCTTTGAGTGTATCATTGCCAGTAGTGTTGTATGGTCCTTCAGCATCTCATTTACGGCTTCATAAAGATTTGCAAAGAGGGCCATTGCCATTGTCGCATATTGTCGCATACTACTAACATTTGTGACAGGAGATCATTGTTTCCTCTCTCAGGTTTTTCTGCAGCAGCTCGACTGTCTGGGAGGTAAATCTTCACAAATCTGCCTCCTTCTGCTTTCACAATCTTCTTTCCTGTGAATCTCTTCTTCATGCCTCTCGCCATATTTGCCCAGCCTTCTTTCCATGGGGTGTTTGTTCTTTTTCCTGGGTTGTGATGGAATTTCAACAACATCTACATTACCAGTGTTTTCTGTTGTTTTGGTTTGTTCTAGGTCGTTTGGGTCACCAGACTCTTTGGATCTCGTTAATTATAATAATAATAATAATAATAATAATAATAATAATAATAATAATAATAATAATAATAATAATAATTTTGCATTTATATAGCTCTACGAACCCTCAGGTATCTGAGTGCTGCTTATTATTACCCACAGTGTGTGGTGCTCACCGAACAGTAATATAGATCCCCTCCATTTCCCCAGGTTGGGAGGTATTAAGAATGTAGCTTCCCTCAGAATCAATGGTCGGTGAATCATCCTGGGCCATAGGGGAAAAACCACTAAAACAAGAAGGCACAACAAACCAATAGCTTGTATCGTCGGAAGGCCAGATGATTAGACAGAAATTTCATAGCAGATGACAGACTGTTCCATAACTGTGCTGCTGTGATAGAAAAGACACAACCTCCCAGCTGAGGGCGGCGAAAGGGGGGCATGCACAGCATGCCAGCAGAAGCTGATCGCAATAGGCAGTTTGGAAGATAGCGATCACATTTGACATGCAAGAACTCTGCACCTTGACCATGTTGCGCCTGGTGCACAATACAGAGGGCCTTAAACTGAATATGCTGTGCCACAGGAAGCCAGTGGAGGGAGTCCTATGCAGGGGATATATGGGACCCATAATGGGTATCCGTTGCCACCCTAGCTGTCAGGATCTGGTGGAAAGGTAACCTGCCAACTAGCCCCTTGGGCTGCACCAGGTACAAGGAGGTACAATACTCCAGCCTGCTCAGTATCATAGCTGCTACTACAGGTGGACACAGTGTTGCTGGAATCAAATGGAGTACTTTCCTTAAGGTTTCTAGCTGAAAGTGCCCTGCTGACATACCAAGGACACTTGGGTTGTCAGGGAGAAATCAGCCAATAACTTCAAGATTTTTTACCTTCAAAGAAGTTATCAGTAGAGGACACAGAGAAGAAGGCCAGAAAGAGTAAATCGCCACTGAAGGGTCAGGAGGAGAACCCACAACCAGCACCTCAGTTTTGTCCCCATTCCATTTCAGCCAGTTTTGACCCATCCACTCTCCAACACCAGTCAGGCAGTTATAAAGGCACGCAGACACGTTAGCCCGATTCACGTCTAAACGGATCAGCAGCTGGGTATCGTCTGCGTGCGAGTAGCACCTGATGCCGAAGGAGCGGATGAGGCAGACCAGCATAAATATATAGATGTTAAAAAGAATAGTACTCAAGGGACCTATGGGCAGGGAGGTTGGAGTATGAGTCGGGGCTAGCTTGTCCGGCCTTCTGACTTTTGTTGACAAGAGGACGATTGCCAAGTCGTTCAATGTTATTGGTATCCATATTGGCTTCAATGCTGGGAGGCCCTCTGGGCTCCCACCATAACCAAACCCCACAGACTTGCATCCTTTAGTAGTCAGGCTCACCTCCCACCCCCCTAGGAGAGCGGAGGCCCGGTCTGGCATTGAGTGGTTCTTGATCTGCGACCCCACAAAGCTGATCCGGTTTTTTTCAGAGGGCAACTTAGTTCCTCCAAGGCCTGGTTGGAGTTGCTCATCTCCCCATAGGAGACCTCTTCTGATTTGGTCCAAAAAGAGTCATAAGGGCAGCCGGTAGGGCAGCTGTGGCAGGGGCTGTCAGTGCAGTGGGAGGCTCTTCACTTCTCTGGTTAGTGGGGGGGCTGCTTTCCAAATTCACCACCGGTGCGCTTAGTTCACTAGGCAGACCACAGGCTTGTGCTCGTATGTCCCCAGGAGGCATAGCATGGGGTTTTGTAGAGTCAACAGATGGGGGAATGGCTACAAAGGTTTCTGGAAAAGTAAATAATGGTTGTAGGTCACACAGGGTACTGCCGGATGTAATTGATAGTCAAAGACTTACCCGATCCCCCAGGTGACGGAGCTGGCTTTTCAGCTGTACTGTGCAGATCTTGCAGTACCGGGACAGCGGGCAGCAGTTTTAGCAGGTCCAGCTGGGCCAGACATTCCTGGTCTTATTAAATCTCCAAGGACCCATGAGGAAGCTCTGTCTCGGCATGTCTGTTTCCGGAGACTTTTATTTGGAACAAAACCCTGTACTGTCAGCTGACTGGCGAGTGACTGGAATCTCCTCGGGTCTCCCCGGAGGTGCTCTGCGCCTGGGACATGCTGGTAAGGATTTCATAATTACTTAAATAGACAATAGCAGCATAGTGCAGAACAGTGGTGTTCAGGCTTCCTCGAACTGCACACCACACACAGAGGTCCACCCAAGTCCAAGTCTTTTGATGAGTGACTTGGCTCTCCTCAGGACTCGGTGCAGGTGCTCTGAGCCTGGTACATGCTGACAAGGATTTCATAATTCATTAAAAAGGCAGTAGCACCGTAGTACAATTATGTAGCACCGCAGCACCGTGGTCCACCCAAGTCCAATTCTTTTGAGGAAATATTGGGCTCTCCTCAGGACTCCACGCAGGAGCTCCACACCTGAGAATCACTGATAAGGATTTTGTAATTCCTGAAAGAGGCAGTTGCTGCATGGTGCAGAGCAGTGGTATTCAGGCTTCCTCGAAATGCACCACACAGACAGAGTTCCACCCAAGTTCAAATCTTTATTTTTATGTTCAAATTATAACAAAGTTAAAAGAATGCATTGAGGTGGTTAATAGCTGCATATATCACGGAAAAAGCAGCCAGTAGGGGGCCGTAACATTAAATGTCTACAGAAAAGCTATTAATTGCTCCTGGGCAGCATGATGCTATTGATGGAAAACTGTGAATAAAAAGACAAGAAGGTGCTAAGAACATTCCTAGAGATTGCCAGAAGGAGGAGATGGTCTGCAATTCATGCACTTCACACACTTAATGCCCCACATTAAAGGGCTGTGTTTCTGTTTCATAAGATTTTCAACTGGGGACACCTGCTCCCTGACCCCCAAAGCTTCATTGCACATTTCAACCGAAATGGTTTAAATGCTCTGATGCCAACCTTGCTCTGGGGTGAGTGGCAAAGTCAGCAAGCAACAACTCTCCTCCAGAGGCAAGCAAGTAGGTCCAGTAGGAAATGGGACCAAGAAGTAGCATTTACAGAGCTGGGGTGGCTGGGTGAATGATGTTTTACTTAAGCATCTATCATTTATCTCTTCTTTCATTCTGTACCTGGGTTCTGATTTGCAGAGGAAATGTTTCCCTCCCAACTAAAATGGTTAGTCAAAGTCCCCCCACTTGTAAAAAAAATGTGTCTTCCGATAACAACTGTCACAACTTCTGTCTGTGGAAAACTGAAATACCAGTATTGCAACATTTTTCTGTTCAGGCCCTCAGCCTGAACTGCTAATAAACCACCCTCTTTCTTAAAGTGTGATATGTTAGTATCCTGCTGGTACAAAAGCACAGGTCTCCTCTCCAACCAATCACATACAAAAAATAACCAGCATTTGTTTAAGAGGAGAGCAATTCTCACATTGCTAAATCTAAAGAAAGCAATTTAACAGTAAATGGGGCAGACCAATATGAAACCGTTTGCCAAAAATGCCCCCACATGTTCTTTTGTCACAGGCCAGTGGATGTGATGAGGGGTTAAATGGCTTTTATTTATTTTTAATACATTACAAAATTACAGCCATTCTTTTTGAATATGAATATCTTTTAAACTCTCAGATTTGCTCTCCAGCCTCGCACAGTTAGTTGGGATGTGTGTGCAATGGATGCATGTTGTGGTCTATGTTTAGAATAATTTGGACCGAATGAAGTGGTTGCTAGACACTTTGCACTACGGTTAGAAACAAGTGGCATATGTTTTTTTTTTTTTTTTTCCACAGGGGCAACATAAGTTGCACCTGTTAGGTCTGGTCAATGGACTCATGAGTACTAAAGTAATGCCTATGTTTTCCATGTTTATGGCACCTACTTATTGTGCTTGTGTTGGTGGGACACAGACTTGTAAAATGTGAACATATGTATGTGGTATGTTTTGGGGGGAAATGAGGAATAGTTAGAACGTGCCACGTAGGGGTGTTGGCCACACATGTCATTTTGGGGTGTTGGACACCCAGGTCTTGAGTTTGCCAAATTTCCTGACTTTGTGTAAAACCTTTTTATTTTCAATAAGTGTGCATAACTGGTGCCATGCGAATATGTCTTGGCATAGTTCAAAATGACATCACAGTATATCATTGATTAACTAGCTGCATGTGAAACTAGAATCCTAATCTGGAATCGGCATGACAATGCTGAAAACGGTATGGAAATTGAGAAGTACTCCAACATATGTGTGAAGTCCATACATATTTATTTATTTATTTATTGTACTTTTGGGTTGATGGTGTCACATAAAACTTACACATCAAAATACAAATAAATAAACATAAATTCATATTTAAAACAATTCCACAAAAATAATAAAATCAAACCATGATTATTCAATTTGAATCAAGTCCTTAGCTAAAACGATTCATACATAATTTCATGGCAACATCCATACATTCACATTGTTTCAATCAATCTAGTTACTCTTCTTCAAAAAACGTGTAAGAGCATAAACCATTGTTAACAAACTACCCTGAAAGAGTCTTGCCAAAAATACTTCAGCTATAACAACTGAAGAATCATGAATCTAGTGATTAAAACATTCAATGTGCTTGTTCCGCAGTGAACTACAATCTAACATTAAAAGTTTAAAAGTTGCACACTCTGCCCCATAGAATCTACGAAGTGCATTATCAAGAGACACATTTGATCTTATACACTGTTGAAGTTTAGTTTGTTGGTATATTCCAATTTCGTATTATTCAACCACTGGCTAAAGTGATCTCTTTTAATAATCATGGTTCTCTGGATCTGCACAATTGTTTACTTTGCAATGTTTATAACATGATAATTGCTAAGAGTGTAGATCTGAAGTTCGGTCAAGAATCGTTGCAACCCAATGGGTATACAGCCCAGGAGAATTACATCATCTGCATAAGTTATACAATGCATTTTGACCGTATTGATCTTAGGGGAAAGAAATGCAGCTTGGGCTAACTCTTTACCCATGCCTGCCATGTAGAGGTTAAAGAGGCAGGTTGCAAGAAGGCAACCCTGGTGCAAGCCCCAGACGATGGCAATGGTTTTGGAAATGTTTCCCTGTGGATTCAGTCTTGCTTGCAGGTTAGTGTCTGCGTGCAGATGCATTAGAATATCCAAAAGATGAGTTGGTAACCCCCAGTGCATTTTGGTAACCCCCGTGCATTTTGACCCACTGAGCTTTATTTTGTGTCTAGCACCATGAAAACCTTGGACAATACCTGGTAGAATTGACAATAACATAGACTGTTTTAACAACATGGGTTATGCTGTACTCCGGATTGAAGATGGCATGTGGTTGCAACACCCTGTTCTATAGTCCAGGCCATGAAGTCTACCCATTTATGTGTCATGTTAAAAATAATGACGTAAAGGGCTTGTTATACATAGAGGCAGTTATTTAATATCACCCTTAATAGCTAACAAAGGTGCTTACTGGAGAAAAACCAAGAATATACACATTTTAAACACCTTCATTTATTAGCAACGGCGACATTCGCTCGCATAATTTATTCTTCCATAAATTTGCCAGCAATACTGAATGTGAGAAAAACTCATGAGTCACCTTTACACTTAAATGAACAATAACAAATGTATCTTTTTTTATTATTTGTTTTTGGCTTATCATCTCAGATTCAATTTAAATTCATTTAACTTTTCTAACAAATGTATCAACCTTCTTGTACTAAGATTAGCAGTGGATTGGACTCGTTGGTCGTCACACCACATTATTTTCCTCAGTACACAACATTTTAAGTGATGGTTTCATAAAAACTAAAATAATTACTGGTTTCGATATGACGAGACCATTCACCAGGAGTGTTGTACATCCCTAGTTATATTACACAAGGTCCCACAATGCCAGCTCCCGCTGATTTCCACAGGTATAAGGTGATTAAAACTCAGCAGGAAAAGCTGGCTGGAAGAACATATGTTGGTGACCTAAATTAGAAGCCGGTTAAATGAGAACATATAAAAGAAATGATTCAGACTTGAGCCTGGGTCAAACGTTCTATGAATGCTTGAACACGCATATAATGTATTCTTGAACACAACGCTACGCGGGTTATCATTTATGTTCATATAATGTATGTAATAAGTCACTCTTTTGTGCTTGATTCATATTCATTGAAAATATTGATAGACTGCATGTAAAGTATAGTTACTACGTTGAAAAATGTGTAAATACCACACGATCCTGACCCTTGATACGTGTGTGCTTTGCATAGATTAAAAACCGTGAACACATACAGTGACCAGCTTTTACACATCTGTATTTGTTTGTGGTTTTTGATCAGACCACATCAAAGCAAAATTAATATTTGTTAGCTTTTAATCAAACTGGAGCAAGAGCCAATGTTCAATAACAACTAGCAAAGCTTAATGAAGTTCCCCTAATACTAAACTTAATAACCAGACCAACATTGTCCTTGACTGCAATGTTCTCCCTGTGATGTGTAATGATGCATATATCAAATATCTTTTATTTCATATCTAGGAGTGACAATACAGGCTGGCCGGTAAACCTGTCGGCTAGAGAAATAAAAAAAAATGGTGTTTAATGATGTGGAGGGATAATACTCAGGGACGTCATTTCACCAAAATGCCAGGGGTAGTGGAAGTAACATCACACGACTGTTGACCCCTGATGACATCACAGGAAGTGATGTCATTTGACCCCACCCCAAAGTGATATCGCGTGTAGCGATGGAACACGGCATTTCACTCATTGACAAAACAGGAAGTGGCATCACATAGCATTGTACACTACGAAAAAAATGTAGTTATGTCATCACTATGTGATGTACATTTCATACAAGAATGGATTGCCATATGTATCATTAAGATCAGTGTGTGTAGACCCATATTACCAAATTACTGTGTATGCAAGCAGAGGTCCATGACCAAATGATAATGATGTGTTATTATATAGCACTTACGCTTAAGCGTTTAATATATAGACAAAATATACACCCAATATCACCCAACCTGTGTTGGTACTCATTTATCGACCTCAGTAGGGTGAAATGCTGAGTGAGGCATTTAAGAACAGACTAAATCAGTGACTCACCCCCTGATGTGTGCCTGAAATAAACAATTAATGAACCTAGCAATTATTGTATAGAATTCCAGAAAGACACATTATTTGGTATTCCTACTCTTTCTTAATTAGGGTCAGTGCTGAAAGTGTTAGACTTGTGACACCCCTGTTCTTTTTTTAATTTTTATTTTTTAAGGGGCCTGAACAAGTCAGCCAGCCACCCCAGAAGTAAAGAAACACAGGCCAGCAGCATGCATTACAAAAAAAAGGTCGCAAGGGAGACCTCAGAGGTCGCAGTTGCGACCTCTGGTGACTCCTAAATGACGTCCCTGATAATACTCAACGTTGATGTCTGTTAATAAAATCCTGAGTCTTCATCCTCATTTGCGAGGCAAATCAATATTTTATGGTAAAGCACAGGGACTCCCTTTATGCACATTCAAAGCAGGCAAATAAAAAACGATAACACAACTATTAAAATTGAGAAAGTCTAAAAGTTAGCCTTGTTGGACAGATATGTGGTTTTATGGATATCTTCTAAGCATGCGCCAGCCCAAGAAGCCTTAACTGCCCTTGGTGCTCTAGCCTAATGAATTCCAAAGAGAGCTGCATCCACCTCTGTGACATCACTTTTCCAACCCATCTATCTAGGGAATCAGTGGACAAGGGCCTACGAGTTATTCTCCATGAAGTGTAAATCTTATTTGAAGGCGTCCTTAAATATCTTGTATGATCCAAATTGCAATGGCAGCCTCTCACAACACACATTATCGGGTAAGCCAGCTACGCTGAATGTTTAACCACCCTTGAATTCAAAACAATTCAAGAGGTCTTACATCTAAAACTTTCCTCAGAAGCTTGGTGATTCCACATTGAAAGGCATGTGTGGAATACAGGCTGTGAACCATGTATGAGTGATGAAATTACTTCTGTTCTGCAAATAATAGGCTTGAGCAGTAACTAAACCACCTACTCAGCCCTCACACTTCTAAAAACCAACACTGGGAAATACTGCCTCTGCCTTTTGTGGTAATATGGTAGGAGAGGAGTCTATACACTTAAGAGGAGTGTGAATGTGACTCAGTAGTCACCCAAACAGCAAATTATCACAACTCAAAACAGGGGTTTTCATTCCAGGTTCTACAAATATAAACATATGTTCATTCAATGCAAGAAAACAAAAGAAAATGAAAGAAAGAAACATACACAAAATCACACCAGTGGCAAGAACAGAGAATGTGTGCAGAAAAGAGGGAATGCAACATTCTGAATACAGGGGTGAAATTCATTTTCAATTACCACAATGTTCTTTTAAAAAGATATGTCTTGAGGATAAAGTTGCACAAGTGACGTAACCAGTGTTTAGAGTCCAAAATTGACCAAGGGGCAGTTGTGGGTCAAAATTACCTTCTTGGCCGTTCAACTACAGCGGACCAGCCTTTTTGGTGCAGATTGTGGTTGTTCAAGTGCAGCAGTTGCCTTGTACTTTATCAGGATCAGCATCGGATAGGGTCAAATGGAGGCTTATTTCAGTTTGAAGGCAATGTTTGAAGTATAGCAGATTGTGAGGGCCACCCAGGTTGGTTTGACAGTTAGTTTGAAGAGACTGGATATTGTATGTGCTGGACTGTGGGATTAGTTCGATGATTCGCTTGATGAGTTAAGGATCGTGAGGGCCACCAGGGTTGGTGAGACAGTGGAGTAGCTTTCTGCCTCGATTTACCATGCTACGTTGAGACTGGCCGACACAGTCCAAACAAGCAAGTGAGTGAGGACTGAATCTGTCAGCAATATGCAATAGGAGAAGTAGAAGAGAGGCACGTCCTGCAGCACTGTCCTGCATATGAAGACGTTCAAGACACTTATTTACCATATTTTGAAAAAAATAGAGGTAATTTTGAAAATAAATATGGACAAGAACAGTTCTGCTTCATCCTTGACAAATGCCAGAATTAGCAGCAAGAATAGCAATATGCATGCATGCATTTCACAAGGGAAAACTAAGGGCCTCATCATGAGCATATCACGGAGGTAAAAAGTGGCTGTAAAATGGCAATAAACCTGTTACCAACACTCACTATACCGCTGTACTAAGAATTTGGCGGTATTTTTTTTATAAAATGTATTTATTACATTTATTATACGCCCAAACCCTGAGGTATCATGGCGTAACTTACAGAGAGCTCAATAATTGTGTTGCAATGGGAGGAATACAAAAGCAAATGCATACATACATATGAAATTCGACACATACATGCACATTGCAGTAGTTAGGGTGAGTGGGTGTGTCTGGTCCTACTCATCTGTTGTGGCAGATATGTCACTTCAATATTTATTGAACATCCAGGTCTTAAGACGCTTTTTGAATTTTTGGTGGGAAGGCTCGTTTCTGATGGGCATATGGAGGGCATTCCAAAGGTTGGTGCCAGTTCTGGGAAGCTACTGCCTCCGGATTTTACATGTTTGAATATAGAAACAAACAGCCGGGTGCAGTTGTTGGACCTGAGTGTTCTGATGGCAGTATTTATGGTGAATACGTTATATTAGATAGCTAGATGCAGTCTTAGAGAGACATTTGTGTGTGATACACAGGGTTTTAAAGATAATTCTAGATTTCAGAGGTAACCAGTGGGCTTCCCTTCTGGTGTTGGATATGTGATCTGACTTTTTTATTCCTAGTGCTGCTCTTAGTGCTTTGTTTTGTAGGAGTTGGAGTGTGGCTATATTTGTTTTGGAGGAGCCTAATAGTAGTAGACTAATTTAGACAAAATGAGTGCGCGTGCAAGTGTGATGAATTCTGTTGATGGCTTAATGAAATGATCCGAGATGTGTAGGTGGTGCTAGAAGAAAGGGCATACACCTGTTTTATTATTGCTAAATTGGTGTCTAGTAGAATTCCTAACATTTTTGCCCGTGTAAAAAGTAATGTGAAATATTTACCCCCAGCAAAAAGCTGGAGGTAACTCTCTTCACAACAAATTCCATGAAGCGTACTGTGTTAAAATACCACTGTTGGAACATCAAATGCACACTGTGTTGTATGGGCAAAAATGGTAAATGCCATCACATGTAATCCTACGGTAAATCCACGGGACTGAGTGGTGCCAAGGGTCAACATATTTGGTAGTGTATCATTGGATTGCCTGACGACTTACCACCAACCTCGAAACGAGGCCCTTAAAGTGTATAAAGTAATATGGACTTTAGAAAAAATCTGAAAAACTAAATAATCATAACTGAAGCAAATGTAAAATGTTTACATCCCATGTACCTTGTGAATATGTTTCTGAATTGTCATTTCAATACAGTATCTTGCATTGTGTTCTATTTTTCTGTTACAAAATAATGTGAAATGCATGGCTATGAATTGGATACTGTATCACAGTGGATCTTAAAAAACGCACCAATAATTCGGAGAGTGCACACACGTTAAAATGTCAATTCTGACTACTAGAATACAAAATGAAGGACATATAAACATCCAATATGGGTCAAACAGACATAAAAAGTCATATTGATATAAAATGTCGAACAAAAACATATACACTAATAGGCTTTAACAAAACAAACGTTTCCATGGCTATAGGAGCACACGAAGGTACCTGACTATTTTGCATTACTTAAAAATAAAATTAAAACATTTATACAAATTAGAGCAAAAAATGCTTGCAGATGGAATTACAATATATAGCTATGTCTGCCGTGTCCTTCCAATAGTTATACATTTTGTTGTTTTTTTGTTTAAAGAGACAGTGGCACAAACAACATTATATAATATATGACACTGTCACTTTGCTAACCTAACATAATTAAACAATTAATTACTTATGATTTGCAAAGCACCGTAGTGATGGCTTGTTAAATGTTTAATAACCAATTAGTGCATTTTGTGCCTAACATGTCTCTATTTCTCAAATTATAATGACATCAATTAGCAGATAATGTCATGATATGCACAGCTTAACACGTATCCTATGGTTTGTTTAGAAAGGCAATATTAGCTTACTTTGAAGGTCTGATCAGGAGCAAGGGTTTTCCACTTATTATGAAAAAAAGGGTGATCACTTGATGGACCAAGCCATGGTTTTCAATCGTGTATCCCATTAAGGCTCCTTTTTTGATAGCACATTAGTATGGAACGAGGATAGTCTCGGGAGGATAGCTCAGGGGTAAGACGCTCGCCTTGGAAGCAAGAAAACACTGAGCCAAACAGGTTCGATCCTCGGGTCTGCGCTTAGAAATCTCTGGGTATTAAGCACGTTGTAAATGGCCAATCAATCAATCAAGGAACATCTGGGTGTGCTGGAAGCTGTGGACAATGGGTGCACTCTGTCTCCATTCTTACTCGCACATTTGGACGGACATGAGTAGTATTATTTTACCACGTTTGATGACCTGTGTTAAATTTCCCCGCCCAGCAAGATTTAGAAAGTAGATGCAATGCAGATGCCATGCTTGCGATTCTATTTGTCAACATTGTACATCAGCACACATCTGTAAAGCTGATAGGTTGCAGTGGCCATCGGAATCACTAGGGACACGGGTGCTCCAGTCTTAGACTGGTGATAAGTGCGATACTATTATGGTACTTAAATATGTGCCATACTGGCTAAGTTTTCCACAGCTGGCAACTGCACAAGCAGGAGAAAAAGAAGACGATTCTGCTGCAAGGACCGTGAGAAAAGCTGATAAGGGAAATCGCAGTAGGCTGCGTCTGCCTGAAACTCACAGAGGCCAAAGTCCTTTGCCTGGCCAGCATTCCCCACATGGTCACTGCTGCCCTGCAAGCTGCTTGCACGCAGGTGAGCTGCGTGTACGGCTGGCTGTATGACCCTGTGCAGCATTAGTCGCGTGGGTACACCCAAGCACATTGAACGCAAAAATATAACGCCTGCGGGCCGGGCCCATGAATATGTAAATGTGCAAATGTGTATGTTTGTAACTGCTAGCCCAACATCTAAGTAGACACTGTCCCCGGATGTTGCCATTGCATGTCTCCGCGCCCTGCCACCACATTGCCTTCTTCCTTATACCACATGCTCATGGTAGTCACTTAAGACAACCTGAGAACCAATTGCATTCGCTGTATCTTTACTGTCCCAATGGCACTTTTGGTTGACGTGTCAACCTACACAACTAAAGAAATGTAGCAATTCCTTAAAATTGGCTTTATGCCTAGTGCCCGCCTGTATACTCTACAGGGTCTAATATCAACATTCTAATTTGATATTACTGAATCCTGAGAATACCGGCACGGGGACACCTGGAGGCTCCCTCTTCACCCGCTCTCATTGTGATGCATGACCAAAATCTAGCACGAGGTTTTTGTAATGAAACATTTTCGTAATGCCAGAACAACCTTCATAGGCCAGAGACCCATCTGATTACAGGCGCAGTATGGATTCATACGTCATAGCTCATGTCAGAAGGAATTTCTGACACGCACTACTATTCTCCATACCGCACATATGTGTTAGATTAACACGTATATTACATATATAATGTACATGGTATATTTGCATTCCGTTACATATTTCACCTATGTTGCAAACTGTGTTTCCAAATAAACTTTATGTAAATACGATAAACGTGATAGATGCAAACAATCTTCTATCTCTATATATAAGCAGAAACATGTAAGTATGTTCCTTATACAATTCAACACTGTTCCATTTTGCATGGACCCTCTGGACATTACTGGCTACATGAAATTTGGACATCCCACACCTTTTCCCAGATTTCAGCCCCTTCACACATGAGATGGTTGCCTCAAATCGGAGCAACTTCAATGTGGTCGTAGATGGACATGATCATGCTAATTTTAAGCGTCTTGGTGTGAGGAGCGAAACAAATTTAAAAAAAAATCAAATCCCTAGGATGCACCGTTTAAGAGATATTTGCTCCACAACTCATTGCACCGCGGCAGGGTGAGGCGACAGGAGAGGAGAGCCCAGCACCCAACTCTCGCCTCAGAGTGCAAAGCACATCAAGCGATTAGCGACTCAGAACAGTGACCTACAGGATCATTGATTTTTAACGAGAGTATTAACATGTACATCTACAGAACCTGTGCAGAGTATGGGTACTTTGGTTCATAATTAAGGTGGACTTGTTTGAACTGGGAATGCTGATTTTCAGGGGTTTTATTATGTTAAATCGTATCACCTTAACTCTGTACTTTAATTAATATTAATGTATTTTCAATGATTTAGCATGCAGTAGCCACCATGTAGTTATGGTTAAGTTGCTCAACCGAGAGGAAGAGCAATTTTTGGGCAGCTTCTAAATTTGCCCCAAATGGACAAATCCTCAAAAACTTTGCAAAGGAATTATATGGTCCCATCAGATTGATTCTGCAAAGAATGGTGAGGTATCGTTCAGTGTGAAAGTTATACGTGGGGGTCCCAAAATGTGTGGGTTTTCCAAAGGAAACGATTTTTTGCTCATGCCTACAGCACAAACTGCTGGACAGATTTCCACCAAATTTATGACAGGAGCTGCGGCTTGGTCCCGAAAGCGTGCTTTTGGAAATTTAGTGTAAATCCGTCCAGTAGTTTATTTTTAAACAGGCAAAAAGTAGGTACAAAAAAAATGTGTGATATCTGTGTTCGGTCCTCGGACTCACCTCGCAGTTTGGTCCACAGACGGGTCCCCAATTGGCCCAGAGGGTGGTGTTATGTCCTCAGACAATGGACACACCCACTGATTGGATGGTGAAAAGCATGATGTACGTCATATTTTTGGGAAACATCCGCCATGTTGGATTCACAGACTGGCCCGCGCTCCACCAACATTGCGGTAAAACATATTAAAAACCACAACATTGCACTTATCAAACTGATGAAACAATCTCTGGCGAGGTGAGGTGTGATGAGGATGGGATGGAAAATGGACATAAAAAGCCAAAGAACAAGTGGTATTTCATCTCCGATGTTCGTAAAAAGTTTGTGGACAGCCCTGTGATGTTCGCAAACATCTCAGATGTTCAGGGGCATCCATACATATTGTTGAATTACAGGGTTGGTGAAAAGCAGTTTTTGTATGGTGTATAACGTTATCGCCACTCAATAAAACTGTATGAAATGTTGTGATATTATTCTAGACATGGCCAAACAAAGTTTGGTGCTGTTTTGCCAAGAGGGAGAAAAATTTGAGGGGGGGCCAAAAATATTTGAAAGACTTATAAATGTGGTGCATGTTTCAAGAATATGCACCCAAGTTTGCAAAAAGATTTAAGACGCAGATTTGAATGGTTTTGCAAACATTGGCGGGATTTGTGAAGAGGGGGCAAAATTAGAGGGGGGTTTTAACATTTTTAGATGGGTTATAACTTTGGTGCCATTTGACGGATGTGCACAAAAGACTTCAGAAAGATTATACACCAAAACTTGCATTTTTCTGCAAAGCCTTAATAGATTTTGTCAACTGGGAGCTAAGTTATATGGCTATTTTATGTATGTACATTTTGACACTTTTCAAAAAATAAAACATGGATGGATTTGCAGGAAAGTTGCATGGAGCATTGGCATAGACATGAAAGCATAGTTTTGCAAATGTGTCTGTGTCCTTTTTTTTGAAAAATGTCATAATGTAGGCACAAAAAATGGTGATATATCATTGGTGACTGAAATGTAGCCGGTGTACACGGGCAGTGGCCAGATTGTCTTAGTCATGGCCAAAAGCAATGACACAGATAATCTGGCTACTGGCCATGACCATAAGAGACTGGCAATAGGGTTAAAGTGGGCATGGCCACCAGGGAGTGGCTATATGGTGATGTTTTGAAAAATTGGGATAGGATTGAATGAAAAAACAAATTATGCTGATGGCTAAAATTCTGTCTGTGGCTACATCTCAAAGTGCTGCACAGGATTGCATCAACAGATCGCTGTGGCTATCGCTGCATAGAATCCTGGACAATGCTAATCAGAAGATAATTACCAAGCACACCGAACCAGTTGAGCACATGGTCACCAGGCCACCTCTTTAAATCATTACCCATCCATAACTGCGACCATAGTGGGACATGATATTGGGATTGGATGCTGGACTCATGTCAAATTACGTGTTGGCTGAGTTCTAACAATAAATATAGCATCAAGAATGGTTTTGAAGACTGCTTTATTACGACAACAGTTACTTATTGAATACCACAGTGCTGAGGTGAACATGGCTCGCTCTATTATTCCAAACCTAACACTTGAAGAAGGAAAGGCACCTTAACGAAAGAACCCAATCATCTGCAGCAGGCTAATCTGTTTAAAATACCAGATGAAGTGCAGTGATCTACCCATTCTACCACCCTGCTATTAATTGATTATCATGTACTCTGATTTGATCATTGGGGCATGCAGCATGGCAGGCTGTACTGAATAACAACAAACCTGCGCGAGGAGCGTCAGCAAGGACCTGAAAGGGTATTTTTGCAAATCTGTCCGGTGTTTTTTTTTTGTTAGTGTGGAAACGCAAGGACAAAAAAAAGTGATGTAATTTTTGTACCATGTGCAGTGGCACAACAAATAGTGATATATGTTTGGTGCATGGACAATGGGTCTTTCACTCAGCAAGGAAGAATGCCGATTTTGATTTATTTATTAGGGCATGCATCATGGCTGAAGATGTAGGTTTAAATGGGAACACAAAATTGACGTGCAACTGGAGCCCGCTGGACGGGATTGCAGCAAAGATGCAGACATGCAGCGTGGCCGAAGCTGTAGGTTTAAAAGGGACAACGAAATCTGCTTGTGGCTGCAGCCTGGTGTGCTGGACGGGAATGCAACAACGTTGTGTGAGGAACATCATCAAGGATCTGAAAGGATGCTTTTGTAAATCTGTTCTGTGTTTTACTTTTTTGAAATTGTTGAAACGTAAGTACAAACAAAGTGATATAACTACTCTGCCATGGACAAAGGGCCTAGCCTTCAGCAATGACAAATGTCTACTCAGATTTGGCTATTGGGGTATGCTCTGTTGATATGACTCACATAACTATGCGTTGCAAAAAATAAGTTTAATAAAGAAGGTTTACAGTCCTTTCATATATGTCAATAGAGGAATTATTAATAACTTGTATACAGTGATGTAACATTATGAAACATTTTCACTTATGAAAACAATGAACACGTGTATGGGGTGGCTGTTGGTACTCTTGTTCAGAAGGGAATTGCCATAGTATTTTGGTGCTGGACTGGCCATGTGGGCGGGACAAAGACTGATATGCAAATGTATATTTTCCATATATGAAAGGTATAGTGAGCAAAATGTGATGGCTGTAAACTCTCAAGGTGGGATAAAACCACAGACAGGTTATCTTGGCAAGTTCTTTCTGGAGAGGGGTGCCTGCTATCTTTTTTAATATTTTTTTTTTTTGCAAGGAACTTGGGGATGGTCACCCTGAGGTACTTGGGGGAACCTAGACATTGACCCCCTGCTCACTGTGCTCAGAGAAGCACAGCTCCACCTCACTGATGAGGCCCAACTAGTCTGAAACACATGTATGGGGTTGCTGTTGGTACTCTTGTTCAGAAGGGAATTGCCATAGCATTTCAGTGCTGGACTGCCCATGTGGGCGGGACAAATACTGATATACAAATGGATATTTCCCATATGCAAAAGGTACAGTGAGCAAAAAAGTGATGGCTGCAGACTCTCAAAGTGGGGAGAAACTACAGAACAGGTTATCATGCCATGTTCTTTTTGGAGAGGGCCGCCGGCTACATTTTTTGAATTTATTTTGCAAGGATCTTGGGTATGGTCACCCTGAGTTACCAGGGGGAACCCAGCCGTGGACCCCCTCCTCACTGTACTCAGAGAGGCACAGCTCCTCCTCACTGATTAGGCCCAACAAGGCAGAAACATGTATGGGGTTGCTGTTGGTGCTCTTGTTGAGAAGGGAATTGCCATAGCATGTCAGTGCTGGACTGCCCATGTGGGCGGGACAAAGACTGATATGCAAATGGATATTTCCCATCTCTGAAAGATACAGTGAGCAAAAAGTGATGGCTGAGGACTCTCAAAGTGGGAAAAAACTACAGAACAGGTTATCATGCCATGTTCTTTCTGGAGTGGGGCGCCTGCTACCTTTTTTGAAAACGTATTAAAATGTATTCAATTGACAGAAAAAACGTTGTTAATGGGATGTTACAGTTAAGATGTACCACACCATTGGCACTCCTCTGCCCCAGCAGTTAGCAAGTGGCCTCCCACCTTAGGAACCTTTGACACTTCCCTCCTGGGATCCCATAAACACTTGTGCATCCGTACTGTCCCTTTCATTTATGTATTTCTGTCACTGCACAATGCATATGTGCATTTATAGAAGCACTATGCAAAATGTGTTGGTATATGTGTGGCAAATGTAGATGCAAAAGATTTGCAGAACATTGTTAAGAGGCAGTTGGGGAGTGCAAATGTAATATGTTGATAGGCTATGTGTATAGTTATTTGAAGTGATTGTTGGATATATGTGTGAATGGTTTAAAGCAGGCAATGAGGGAGTGTTAAAAACATAACAGTAAAAATAGTAGAAGGGCTGTATTGTGTAATGGTGTGGATGTGCAATTTGTGTTTTCTAATAAGGCATGGACTAGACAGGCGAATGTGAAGACTGTGATTAGTTGTAAAGAGCAATGGATTATGGTGTTTATTGCATCCTAGATGAATAATTTCAAACATAAATGTGTTTCTGTGTTTTTTTTTCTCTAGCATACAATTGTCCATTATTTGCATTAGCATAGTAGAAACCTCTATGGGGAATGTTGGAAAATCTTATTGAATCTAACTACTTTAGTGAAAAATGTAAAGTATATGGAGTTTATAAGCTTATCTTTTTAGTTCTGTTTTTTAAATGTGAAAGGTGGTTCATAAAGAAAACGTTTTTTGTTGTTTTTTATTTGTTTTTATTTTAGTTTTGCAGGAGAGGCCAGAAAGTAAAGTGGGGAGGGAAATCAGGTAAGGGGAACTAACCACATATAAAGAGGGGCAGGTGGACAGGGGAATATGTTGTGTATGTGTTAAATCTAAGGTAGAGGGCAGTGTTTCTCATACTCCTTGATTACAACTTCAGAAGCACTTTGAAATTGCTCCGCACTACAGAGTGGTGTGTTCCAATATATACAGAGTACTGTTGTTTTCGAAAGATATGGATCAACAGTCTCTTTTATTGCTTGTCAGGAGCTTGTGGGATGTTGTATCCCACAGAAGTAGGCTGTGTGGTTACAGCATTGGTTGAGGAAGATGAGATTAGTGACCAGAGTCTCATCACTCCCCTCAGTCAGACACATATGCTCATTAAAGTCGCATGCAATAACAACCCTCAATAATGGATGGTAAGTATACCAATGGCTTAGCAATTCATCCAGCATTCCTCTTATCAGACAGTTGTTTTTCCCCTGGAGGTTCATATACATTTATGATTAGAATCATTATTTGTTACTGACTCCCATCATAAAGGACTGCTGATAAGACATAAAAATATGTACCCATCACGAAGGGTTTCAAATGTAAGAAGGGTTTTACCCCTATAGCCAGCCCACTCATCGGTTGACCACCTATATTTTGTTTTGCAGGAGTACACATGATGCTAAACCCATCAATAATGAAGCCCTCAATTAAACAAGTTTCCTGCAAAAGGAATATATCATATGAGGTTATCATCTTCAAACCCAGAGGTTTTCCTAAAAAAGATTTAAAGCCCCTCATATTGCTTGAAGCTCATCGTAATTGTGCTTGATTGCCAGAGATTCATGTAGGGTAAGATTAAAAATGGTTTACAAGAATCATGCCTTCATAGAGTCATTTTACATCTCAGGTTCGTGGACCCAATTTTGTTTTCAGAAGCATCTTTGTTATTACAACCCATGTGACAACAGGTGTTATTCACCAGTTGCTGTAGACTAGGGGATGATTCAGACTTTCAATAGTTCCCAGCTTGTTTTCAACAAACAGTAAGTTGGATGCCCATCCTTCTAAGTTCATGATAGCAAAGATTCAAAAGGGTAATAATGGCCAGAAAAATAAATTCAACCAGGGCCCAATTCGTAGAACTATGCCAAGCTGGAAGAACAATCCATGCTATATCCGATCTGCGTATATTACTAAGTGCTTTGCCGCTCTGCCTGCCCACAGACATATGAAAAAAAGAAACCCCTGACTCAGTCTACATACCTGGTGCCCGACCTCAACCAGCAAGGCGGCAATCAACACGCCACATTTGGCCGAAACATGCCCAGTGTGCTCTGCTAAATGTTGATATTCCTGCTATGCAAATATTGTTATTCCTACCACCCAATGTGCTATGCAAAATGTTGATATTCCTACCACCTAATGAGCTATGCCAAATGTTGTTGCTCCTATATCCCAGAGTTCTATGCCAAATGTTGTTAGTCTTACCGACCAGTATGCTATGAAAATGTTGATATTCTTACCACCCAATGTGATATTCCAAATGTTGTCGATCGGAAACACCAGAAGTGTCGGCTCTGATGATCATCGGTAAAGCATTCCAGGCTTTACCTGCTAACACAGTGAAGCAAGCTCCCCTTGCTGATTTTAGTTTGGACCTGGGGATGGTGAGTTGGTGTAGGTAGGTAATCTGGTGGGTCTAGTGGATTAATGTCTCATAAATGTGTCTGCAAAATAGCGTGGGGCTGTCAGGTAAAGGCATTTGTGTGTGATGAATAATGCTCAAAGTTTAATTCTGTCACAGATGGGGAGCCAATGTTGTTTTTCTCGGCTGCAGAGATGGGGCCTTGTGTGGGAGATCCAGGGCACATCTAAGGGTGTTGTTTTGGAGTACATGTAGTCTGTTCAGGTTATGGTTTGTTGAGCCTAGGAAAAGGGTGTTGCAATAGTCCATTTTGGATAATAGGAGGGCCCTGGGCAGTGTGAGGCAGCTGTTTGTGGATAAGAAGGGATTGCAGGCATTGATAAGTTTGTTGGTATTTGCAGTGGCAGAGATGGTAGCATTGATTTGTTTTTTGAGGGACAGTGTAGAGTCTAGAGATACGTCCCAGGTTTTGACTTCTTTTGAGACTTTTATATTGTTGCCGTCAATATTGAATGAATGGTATCTAGGGTCGAGTTTATTAAGACAGGCTTGAGATCCAACAATCAGCAGTTCCATCTTGTTGTTGTTTAAGCAGAGGCTATGGGTGGCCATCCGTGCTTGGATTTCAAGGTAGATCTCATTCAGTTTTGCAAGGTCTTCCTCATAATTCCCTGTGAGTGCAATGAGGACCTGGGTATCGTCATCATAGTTAGTGTATGTGACTCCCAGGTCGTCAAGGTGGTCAAAGAAGAGCTTGGTAAAGATGTTGTAAAGAGTTGGGGAGATGCAGGAACCTTGGGGTTATTCCTATAGCCCCGTCTGTTATGCCACATGTTGTTACTCCTATAGTTCAGTGAGTCATGCCAATGTTGCTACTCCTATAGCCCAGTGAGTCATGCCAATGTTGCTACTCCTATAGCCCAGGGTGCCATGCCAAATGCTGTTACTCTTATAGCGCAGTGTGCTATGTCAAATGTTTTTAGTCCTACCACCCAATGTGCCATGCAAAATACTGATCGTCCTACAACAAGTGTGATAGGCCAAATGCTACTGTCTCCCCTACATCCACACCCCAAGCTGTTTTACACTCCACCACACCCAAACACATGCACCAGATCCCACCATGCCACCCTTAAACTATGCCATCACACAGCACATCATCTACCACCACCCGGGCCCCTTATCCAGGTTCCAGGAAAACCTCCTCCATCTCCTCAATGACAATCTTAAAAATTCCTCCAAAATCATCCTATTCTGCGACTGGAACCTATGCCTCAATTACCCTGAAGACTCGCAAGCCAGGACACTTGCCAAAGTTCTTGACACCCTAGGATTCACACATTGCATCACCAGCCCCACACATAACAAAGGCCACATTGTGGACTGGATAGCAGACCTCAATTGTCAGTCATCCATCACATCCAACTCCCCATTCCCATGGTCAGATCACCATACCATCCACTTCTCCATCCCTCATGCCAGGAAACACAAGCCCGCTACCACCTCACTACCACCAGCAATAGAACGTAGCTCAAGAAAGTTGACAACAGACAACCTCACTTTTGCTGAATTCCGGGGAAAGGTGTGGTGTTTCCAGATTTCATGTAGGAAGTAATATCCAGAGGGTTACAAACCCACACCCACATTTGCACTTTTGCTAAAATCCAATCAACTGGGAGGACATTTCCTCATGTGCTGTAGCCAGTAATTTCCAGAGGTCCTAACAGCTGATTGTGCAAAATATTGTGCAGATTGGTGAAATGGTGTGTAATTGTATAGGAAACATACGGTAAAGGTTTTAGAGCACGGCAAACTCCAGCCAGGGACTATTTCCACTGACAATGATATGATAGGTAATTTATAACGCGCTTAATACCGAGAGGTTTCTAAGCGTGGATTTGGGGATCGAACCTGTGTTGCTCCATGTCACCTTGCTTCCAAGGCGAGCATGTTGCCGTTGAGCTATCCTCCCGAATCGAATGAATGCAGTGCACAATAAAAATGTTGTTTATCTATATTTATCCTCAGATTCTACTTGGAGAAGGCACCAACCCGTCTCACACCCATCTTAACAAATACCCTGTGTCGCAATGGACTATGAACCAGGCTGGTGTGTAACAATGAAATATTTATTAATTTTTAGAATTCAAAGACAATCACGCAAATCAGCAGCCACCACTTGTGGCTATACAATGCAACAATCCTAGTACACAAATAATTCAAAATCCTGGACATCATCTACACAAACCTTTAATAGAAATAAAGCAAAAACACTCTTCAAAATGACAGATGGCACACAGGTTATGCACTCCCCCTGCAATACTTCACCCAAACACCTACTAACAAACTTCTTTGTGGATGGAAAGTAGTGGCAAGGAGTCAGTATGAAGAGGGAAACATTGATTTTTAAATTCAACCTACCACCCCAAGATGGGAGGCCAGAAACAAATTGAAAACCTTCAAAAGGAGCAAAATGGCATACTCAGCTTTTACTTGTTACTTTTATCTCAATTTACAATTGTGTTAGGATAGCTATAACAGAATTTTGTGTGGCTGCACTAAAGAGACAAGGAAGCTTACATGCTACTGATCAGGTCACCACAGCAACATGATACAGGTAAGAAAATCGATTTTGGGAGGAAAACAGTGCAGAATAAAACACACGCTGCAGAATTGCAATTTCTTATTTTACAAAGGCTTTAAATTACAAGCAGCTAAGAAAAGGGGCATAACTGATAAAATCGGAAATCGGTTTTAGGATGAGAAACAAAGGCACATAACAGACAGTATTCTGAGGGAGAGGGAATATTTTTAATGGAATTATGTTTGTTTTATTGATGGGAAAAGTGCAAATCGGAATTTAGAGAAAAGCAAAATACACATGCAAATGTGTTTTTTGTTATACTAGATTATTTCTGTTGAGACTATATTTTAATTGCTAAAAACACTTGACAACATTGTTACTTTCGAAAGGCAACAATAATGAACGTGAATTTTCAATGGGGAAATTAACTGAGTTACTTCAAATAATACTAGGGACTTACACAGATAACTGGAAGAATTATCATAAGGAATATGCTAGCAGACATAGACTAACACAGATTCTTCTATGGAAAAGATGAACAGATGATACTAGCAATTTGGGATTTGCAATAAGATTTCAATAGGATTTGAATAGGAGATGCAGGATTCAAAAGAGAGGGGTATGCAATATGGGACTTTCAATGGGATTTTTTGTAGGATGAAGAATTGAAAGAGAGGGAGATGCCGTTTTTGGGACTTGGGGATGTGATACTTACAAGGTAAGCTTGAGTTTGGACGTTGGACAGCCAGCAAGGTCTCTGGACAGCCCGGCCAACGGATATGGCCACTGGGACAGCAGGGTCAAGAGATCTGTTCAATGGGACAGCTGGGCTCTCCTGGAGGGGATCACCTGGGCAAGGTCTGGTCACTGTGGACAGCAGGATTGGTCAGTTGCCTATCCTCTTTTCTCCCTGGATTATTCGGTATGGCTGAACCTGGATGGGTGGTTCTGCCTGAATGAAATCAGCTGCCTCTGGATCCAGTTTTTGAGTTTTTGAATCTTTGAATCATGTGTTTCCCTGTACCTTGCTTGTATAGCAAGAGTGAAATCATAGAATTTTACAATCTGGGTGGAAGTACTCTGCAGTTACGCCTCTACTGGGATAGGCCAGGCTACTAGTGTCCTCCCCCGTGCTGAATGGTTCAGGGGAACTGACATCATTTTATGTGTGTGCATTTACAAACTTTCTTTGTTTCTCCGGAGTTACATTTTACCAAAATAAGATTATGGTGCAAAACTTTAAATCTATCCTAGTCACCATCATAAAAAACATATATGCAGATCCCATATTTCACAGGGAATCGGAAAGTCAGATTGCCAACTCTGTGTGATGTTGCATCGCCCTTTGGCACAATTTTGTCATTTGTAAGAGAAACATATTATTTTAAATTCTGAAAATGGCTACACGCAGGGCCACTACTATTTTGCATAGTTTCACCAATTTCTATATCAGTATCATTTATACTTCACCCAGAAATGCATTTTTCCTACCATTCCAGTTGCCCAGGTGTTAGGAACATATTCTTAGTCTCTTTGCATTTGTCCATAACTCACGTAAAATGCTGGCATAATATAACATTGCAGCTTATTCAGGGCAGAAATATCTTGATATAAAACGTTCTTTAAAGACAATGGGCTGGATTAGTCACAGGTGTGGGGGTCTTTCCAACTTTCCGCTGGGTCAGTTTGAAAAAAGCGTTTCCATGACGCTCTATGAAGCCAGAAAGTTAGGCTGGGGAGGAGTATCAATGGGAAATCACACCTCTTGGTGAAAATGCTAGTTTCCCTTGGGTCCTTTGTTCCTTTTGGTAGGGATTCCGGCCAGTCTGACGATGGTGCAAACTATGGAGGCTGGTTCACTAGTGGAGGTCATTGTTTTCCCATGGAAGTAAGTTCCTGGGCCAAACCTGTTCTGCTGGGTTCAAAGCTTTCTTTTTTCTTTCAACAGAAATGAAGTCTTTTGGGTAATAATTATGTACATTTTAGGTAGCTATGTCACTGTAACCCCTAGCCCCCACATATACAATACTGTTTCTATGCAAGCAACACTGTCATTTGTCATTTCCCTTTCAAACAGCATGTTCCTGATTTTTTGAAGAGTAAATTCACACATGTGTTTATTTCAGTCCGTTTTGGGTTTACCAATGCAGTTTCTGCAGCACACAGTTTCTTGTTAATTAACCTTCTGTAGTGCTTTTACAGATAAGGTCAGTTTCTGGACACAGAGAGTTATACTGCCAAGCATTTCTTTGAAATTGACATGAGAAAAAGAAACACTGTGTTATTTTCTTTCATTTACTGCAGTTTGTGCGCGTTGGTTCATAGAAAAAGGGAACACAAGCCATGTTTAAATGGAAAACCAAATGATTTGCCTTTCAAGTGATTTTGCAGTACATCAACACTTCTGGAAATGTATTGTCTCACTTCTTGGTACTCAGCAGAAGTAAAGCATGCCAAAGTGGGTTTCCATGAAGGGTACAACTTTGTGATGTTTTAAAAGGAAATCAAGAGTAAATTGCAAAGCTGTTTGGATGTCATGTGTGCAGCTTTATTATTCAGAAAACAGAACAGCAAATGTGGTGCCGTTCTGCATTAAATGGAGGTAAAACAATGCAGAGCACTTATTTTGGTGGCATTTTAGTGTTTAGTGCTCGCCACCCATATGGACCATGGAAAGAAATGCACCGCAGTTTTTCATTGCCGTTTTTGTTTAAAGGGATTTCTGCAAAGGACTTAACTGTACCTCACAATACATAAAGCCACAAAACCAAAAACCCACACATTTTCACTTACATATATATTTGGATCCAATAAGTAAAATGAAATCCCTGATGGACTTTTATATGCCCCCCATTCTTCCATGTGTACTTACTTAGATCTATACCATTTGTGTGACGGGCAACAGAAACACAACTTATTACTGGATTTTGTATTGTGCTAAATACTTGTTGTTCAACCACTTAAGAAGTTCTTGGGGTGATTAGAACAGTAAAAGACAGGAACTTGTTTGACTCAAGTATGCCTTAAGGGCTGCTGGCTCACTTGCCATTGTCCAACATCAGCCGTTGCAGTCAATCTGGTTTGTCTGGTTTGTCTGTTGGCAGAGCTGGGCAGTGCTGGATACATTTCGGGTCCAGGTAGAGAAGTTGTAGGTCTGGTTTGTCTGTTGGCAGAGCTGGGTAGAGCTGGCTTCATTTCGGGTGCATGTAGAGCTGTTGTTGGTCTTGCATCTCAGGTTCATTGGACCCTAGGAACCAAAATAAGAGGGCAGAGAAGCCTGACCATGAAGTTGGGCAGTCCTGATTTCTGGGGATACACTGCAAAGGCGTTGAACAACAGTGAAAACCCTTGAGGTCTGGAAGGCATGATCTTGTCTCCTACGAATAAAAATAGCTTTTTCACATTCTGCCACACACTCTGGATGGTCAAGATGCCTTTCATTTGAATGTCTTCATGGAGGGAGGAGGGGGGTTAAAAGAATGATATGTGGCAATAGGTGTGTTTTGATGAGCTTGATGAATCTGCTGCATTACAGGAAATGGAGGACCGTCCTGGGCAAAGTAAAACACAGGAATAGGTATACATGAACAATTGTTTGCATTAGTGGGCACATGAACAATGGCACACTTTTAAATCATGTTGTGCCTGTTTGGCAGCCCCAAACGTTCTTTACGTTCACCAATGATTAACAATTAACTAGTATGTTTGCCAAGAGACAGTTCTATATAAAACATAAATCATTATCAGTGAAGTGAAACCTAGGAGTCATTCAATTTGGAAAATGTCTGTGGATAAAAACATATCAATCCATAGGGCTCATCAGTCTGACATTTTCAAAAGCAGTTGTTTTTCTTGTGTGCCCACACTTGTGAATTATGGTCCAAATCGGTGCAATTATTGAAAAGTTCTCAATTATCAAAAAAGGTGTTTTTCTCTGCTTGCAAATGGTCTTCATATAGGGAAAATGCACAGTTTTGAGACAGGGTGTAGACTAACCTTCTGTGCAGATTTTCACCAAGCTTTTTTTTGGGAGTGGCAGAGGCTTTTTTGGGGAGAAGTGGTACCATTGTCACCAACAACTGTTATATATTCTCCAGTGAGGGACAAGCACTTTGGATGAAAGCGCTATATAAACAAATAAATACACATACAAATACACGTTTATTCAAGAGCAAAATTAAAGTAATCTAAAATTGCAGTGAAACAATCCAAGGGACAAAGAGAAATAATTACATATTAGTACAAATGCAGGTGTCTGAGGGAGGGGAGACAGGTGACTATTTCCTAGAACAGCTCAAGCTCCATCTGAAATCATTTCCCCTTGCAAAGTTTATGGATTTACTTCTGGGGCGTGTGTGTCATTAACTGTTATGTTATGTTATGTTATAGTTTGACCTCTGTGGCTCTTTGGCTTGCCGTATTGACATTTCCTGATTTCCTGCTTATATTGTGGAAAAGTAAATCCATCGGATTTCTACTTCTCACGTCTGGCAGCAGGCAGTGCTTGACATGCAACGTTCCCTCCTGTCCTCCTCAAGCACGTAAGTGCGCACAAAGGTGGGAGCCAAGTCAAGGAGCAGTGTTGCAATACTGCTGGGCTGCTAGCTGCAGTATGTGGTATTGTGTAGGACTGAGGATATAATCTCCATTGGGGAGTGTAAGGCAATCGAACTTGCACATTGCAGTGATACTTATTACTGTTGAGTATTGAACAAACTCAATGAAGGGGAATCAGGTAAAATAAAAATGGGCCTCCGTAGCTCCACTGGTACAAAATTGACACAAAATGTTAAAACTGGTGGGATTAATCTTCAGTCACAGGATTTGGTGGGGGAAATGGATCATGTACCCCACCTGAGCCTAATAGAATTAGAAGCTATTTTGATGCCATTGCAGTGCACAAATAGACATTCACTGAATAAATGGCAACAATTCCACAAATACACAGGTAAGCCATTTTGGAATTGCTCAACGTGATCGTTGAGCATGGACCCTCAAATGTTACCTATCAGTAGTTATCTGTGATTTTACTGGATCAACGTATAACATTAGAAGCTTTTGGAGATGAAAATGTCCTTGCAGGCCCAACTGTAATAATTGACCAAAGCGATCTGCTATCAACATCCATCGATAATAACCATGCTCTAGTAAATCTTTGTATGAATATACATCGTAATTCATTGGGGCTAACAATGGGAATGTTAGGCACAATTGCATACAGTACCCTATAGGACACACAACATACAATTGGGACTACAGGTGTAAGCACAACCAACCTTTGGTATAAGTCTGTACTACGCAGTTTTTGGTAGTGAGCTGAGCAGCCAGGCTTATCTCAAGAGGGAATAGAGCAGAGGAAGGATGTTACAAAGAAGCCTTACAATCACAGTGGTTCAAGTAGACACTTTACATTCAAGGTTTCTTGGTAAAACACTTATTAATTTATTACACAATCATTTAGAAAACATTCACTAGAAGGAGGCAAATTAATATTATACACAAACACACATCAGTACTGAACCAATACGTTTCTGAGTAAATTAGACTCCCCTGAAATAAGAGCAAAATGGCCTTTCAATTCATTTGAATGGGAGTAAAAAGTTAATAGAATAGATCACAAATACTTTCTTAGGTAGTGCAAATAGTTTCAGTTCACTAGAGGACTCAATTCAGTTCAATAGGCCTAGGCCAAAGTCAATGGGCTAGTGTCTCCGGCAGGAAAGAGTAGTTCTTGTAGTAAACGATAAAGTCTTTGCCAAAGTTCTCAGATGTAGTTTGTATGAAAAAGAATCATATGTTGGGTCACAGGCTGATTAGGCCTGCAAGTTGGGAAAGTTCCACGAACTTTCACTGCGAGAGGTAAGTTCTCTCAATCGGCTTGGCACAGTACGTTAATATGAAGAAAAGATGCTGCTGAAGGCGCTGGTTCCTGGCAGTTCCTGCAGATCCCACTGTTCCTGAGCCTTAGTCGTGGGCAAAAGAGGGAGGACATTGGGGGACTCATGCACTGCACGGGGACTGGTTGAACAAGCTGGCAAATGGAAGATCTTCATTTCGAATAGCTGTAGTCAAGCACACAAGCTGGTGTCCTTCCTCTTGGTTAAACCTAACCAGCTCCGAGAATGGTATCCAGGTGGCTTACGAGTTGATGGGTCCCACCAACTCAAAGGAAGAAGTCGTCCTTGAAGGGCTTCTCTGTCGAGATGAACTTGGCAATTCGGACCTACAGCAGAGCTTCACCGGGCAAACCAACGGTCCAGGAGTTGCAGCAGCCATCCTCTTCCAGCTCGTCTTCGGTTCTTTCGTTCCAGTGGTCGATTCTGCTTCCCAGTCTAAGAGACTTGCCTTTTAAACAGTTTTCTCCCTTTAATTCCAGCCTAGCTATCACTCACCCAGCAGGGTGGCTGTCCTTGCCAGATAGTCAGCCATCCAATCATGCCAGAGTGCATTTGGGTCTCCTGGGAGACTAAGCACAGGGAGTTATGGGCAACTCCCTCACTTCTTGCCCACCCCAGACACTCAGGCGCCATAGGCGGTATTCAGTCCTGAAGCCCGGCAAAGGCGTACAAACAAAGGGACCAAACCTGATTTGGCATGTAGAGACAAACACCAGAAGGACATAAAAAAAAAAACAGTGAAAAGACCGGGACCTGTTTAAACAAAGGGGTTTAAGGCGTTATCTTGAAAATCATGGCTCCCGCAATTTTTAGCTACCAGTGTTTACGGTCTGGAAAAATCATGGTAGTTCGTTGTAAAATCACAGCCAACCGCCATTTCAATAGGAAAGGGTAGAATTTGACTGCTACATGAGTATTTAGACACAGTGGCTACTATGTGACCCCTCCAGCAATCTATTGTAAGATAGTGTGTGCTGGGTCTATGAATTTGGAAAGACTAGTAAAGTCAATTTCACTTTACATTCTCTGGGGAAGAGTAGTTCATCCCGGAGAAGGTAGTTAAACCTTTTGCAAGTCTAAAAGACATCCATGTGTCACTGCACTGAAGGTGCTGTGTAACACACATGAAAGGATGACGCCTATGGGGTTATCTTAAACTCCATATTCAAAGAAATAAACACAGAAAACAAACAGATTTGAAATGTTCAAAGCCCCAAAGTTTAGTAAAACAGCTGGCAGGCTCTAAGGTAGAGGGAATTAGCACATTTATGAGAATTCTTCTTAACAGGAAATAACATCTTAAAATAATTTTCTACTTTTAATAACATTATTGGAACATAACTGTCAACAACACCGGATCTGCAGAGACTGCTCTCATCATCCAGCACTACTAGTCACTAAGATAGTGACACAAAGAGTACGGATGGGGAAGATGTGGAGAAGAGGTTATGTGTGGATACCAGTTTGATGTCTTATCAGAGGGTTGGGGGGTTGAGTACAGCCTTCTTCGAATGCAATCATATCTCTATAGACTCCTTCTTAGTACCATATAGTAATATGGCTAACGAACAGCAAGAAATGAAATTAATGCTGGCAAAATTGGTTGATCTGGTTCTGGAATTTAGGTAATAATAATGTGGAAGTACAGGATATTAGTGTTCCTGCTTAAGATTCTGTAACTGATTTATTAGATTGTGTAGAGATTTTAAATACTCAATCAGTTGCTACTATTAATTGTATTTTAGAACCATCCCGTGTACTACTACCAATCTTACAAGCATAGTACAGCCTGTTTTAATGGTTGAATATGGAAATCTTAACTGTCTTTATTGGGGGCAAAATGGGCCTGAAGCCTTATTAAAGGACAATTCCTCCCAGCCTAAACCTATCAAAGGAGAGAAGAAAGTAAATTGTAAAGGAAATGCTCTGCCTTATGCATCAAGGAAGGTACTTACTGACTCACAACACAGTTGTGAAGCCAAAATAATCCAACTATGAAGGAATGGCTTAGTAATACACCTAGTAATGGACTGTCAATGGAACCAACAATGCTGACGGTTCATAATAGTCAAGGCCAACCCAGTCATAGTGTTACCAATGTTATGCCTGATGGCACAATGCGTCAATTTGATCTTCGAGGTTTGGGTGGTATTGGTGCACAACTAGAAAATAAATCACTGCCGCCTACATGTGCATAATATGATGAGTGATGAATGCATAGCATCAGGTATTGGCAAATAGGATTTGTGATTCTAGAGGGGATACTAATTTACAAAATATTCACACTAGTGTGCCCAAATGATTGGTAATAGGCATAGTCCTATTGTGGATAAATATACCAACAGGTTGTTACCTTTGGGTAGAGGTATAAAGTTGGAGGAACTCATGTCATTATCATTTTATTTCTTTATATTTATTTTATTCATTTATAAAGCATGCAGCAGCCCACAGACAATGTGGCACTGTTGCAGGAATCTAAGGCATATGATACAAGGCATATACAGCAATCTTAGGCATATGATACAAGGTGTACACACACAGTCACCATTGGCATGAGTTAGTACACAATACACATTGGTCTTATTTCAACAGCCATGTTTTGAGTGCTTTGCGGAAGGCTCCATGGGAGGGTTACGCTCTGAGCGATGTGGGCAGTGAGTTCCAACGTTTGGTAACTATAAAAGGGAAGCTAGCTCCACCTGCTTTGGTGCGTTTGACTTTGGGGATCAGTATTCTGTTGGTGTATGGTGTTCTAGTTGGCCTGGAGGAGTGGGCTTTACTTATTTTCTGGGTGAGATAAGTAGGGGCTGAGATAGCGAGGCACTTGTGAGTAATGACTAATGTTTTGAACAGGACTCTCTCTGATGGGACGCCAAAGGACTTATCTTCTTGCTTTCGTGATGTGTTCCCTTTTTGGGATGCTGAGAGCTGCCCAACGTGCATTATTTTGGATCACTTGGAGTTTGTGAAGGTTTCTGGAGGAAGTGCCCGTTTATAGGGGATGTCAGTAATCTACCTTAATCTACCCTAGAGCCTATGACGGCTCGACCTATGGTGAGGCAGTTTGCTGTAGAAAGGAACAGTTTTGCTGCATTCAGTAGTTTGGTGGAGTATTCTGAAAATGAGGCAATGGTGCTGACTAGATGGGACATAGAGAGGGTGGAATCTAGGTATACCCCTAGGGTCTTGGCAGCTGGAGAGACCGGGATTTGTTTGTTCAGGAATGTGGAGTATTGGTTGGTGAGTTTTTTTTGTATCAACTGAGGCCCTATTAGCAGGATTTCGGTTTTGTCCCCGTTGAGGCATAGGCCATTTGCCACCATCCAAGTCTGGATGATAGAGTAGGCTGTGTTGAGGGCCTTACAGTCTTCTTTGTAGATACCTGTCAGGGGGAGGAGGACTTGGGTGTCATCAGTGTAGTTGGTAAGTGGAGTCTTTGATATTAATGAGTGGTCTTGTGAAGATGTTCCATAAAAAGGGAGAGATGCAGGAGCCCGGTGGGACTCCGCATAGAATGGGGGTGGGGGAGCACTTACGTGTTCTGCAAACACTGTCATGTTAATACCATCTAGAAATGTGGCAATCATGGTTGCTGCCTCGTGCAAGAAGTGGGCCTATGTGGTTTGGTGGATGCAGAGTATTTTGTGGTCCACTAGGTCAAAGGCGGCTGATATGTCTATCTGATTTTTTAGATCTAGTAGCGATGATTCGGTGCCATGGCCGGGTCAGAAGCCCAATTGCCGTAAGCCTAGTGTGTGGTTTTCTTCTAGGAAGTGTTGCATCTGGAGGTAGGCTGCTCTATCAAGGATTTTTAAAAGAAAAGAGACTGTTGTGATGGGCCTGTAGTTGTTGGAGGCTAAGGGGTCTAGTGAGGTTTTTTATAGGAGTGGGAGTACCCAGGCTTCTTTGAGACATGATGTGACCAGTCCATAGGCGAAAGAGGTGTTCAGAAGGCCTTGAGGAAGGAAGTGAGATAGGAGTTTCGCACATTCCTTAATGATTGTGGCAGGGCATACATCACATTTACATTTAGAATGTTTGAGGTTTTTGAGAATGGAGTGCACTTCCAATTGAGAGAACGTGTCCTTAAAGGAGAAAGGAGGTATGTTTGAGTATGGTGTGATGAAGGCAAGGGATGCTGTTGTGATGTGGGGTGTAGCCAGTCTGTTTTGGTTGGTTCACCTTTTATTATTGAGAAAGTCTATTTTGCTCCTCACGACAGTTTGAATGTTGGTACACCATGTTTTGTCTTTGATGATAGATTTAAGGGCGGGGGCTGGGGTCTCAAGTGTCCTGAAGATAGTGAACATTTCCCTGACATCTGATTTGGCATTTGTGATCCTAGTCTTAAAGTAAGTGGATTTGGCCGACATGATTGCCTGTTTGTAGATTCTGCATGCTTTGGCAAATTCCCTTTTAATGGGGCCAGTGTTTTTTTTTCATTCAGGCGGATTGGGCTGTCCGATTTTTGTTTACTAGTTTGAGTAGCTCGGGAGTGTACCAAGAGTTGGTATGCCTAATGGGTTACGCTTTCATTGCTATTAGGGGGGCAATGGTGTTGACAGCCATCCTCAGCATGGTGTTGTAAAGGACTGCAAGTCTGTTAGGATCCTTGGAGAATGACGGTTTGAACTCTGGAATGTCTAGGAGGGGTGGGTTTGGGTGTGGGTGTGGGTTTTTGCATTTGCATATGTTCCCTATACAATTCCATGCCGTTTCACCAATCTGCAGCAAAGTATGCACAGTCACCTGTTAGGGCCCTCCAGCCATTACTGACTAGATGACATTTGGACACCCCACCCCTTTCCCTGGATTTCAGCAAAAGTCAAAATGTGTTTGTGGGTTTGTGACTTGGCAAAGCACTGTTCCTTGTACAATTCCACACCATTTCATCAATCTGCACCATGAGGGAATGAAAGCCTGGGCATAAAAAGAAAATCAGTTGTCTTGTGCAGCAAGAAACGAATACCAAATATATCCAGACATTTTACAGTGTTTACCCAATTAAAAACAAAGCTCGAAAAATGCAAAATTTGCCAAGTCCCTGTTTTCTGAAATTGCTTCTTAAATGTTTCCCAGTGTCTGAAAAGTTCATACTTTGCACATGCATTATTCCTGTCTTGAAAGTGTCGAACAACGTCACTTTGGAACACTGTGCTATTCATTGAACATTGAAAACAACATGCACTTGGCACCCACAACAGATTTCCCATCAGGGGAATGGAGGGAAGCCAGTCTCCAGGTGGGAAGATTGCGCCTGTGAATTCCTCCCACTTCTTTAGGCCTTAATGGGCATGACTACCAGCATACTGTGCATTGCCTTGGAAACTGACCATTGTTGCTTAGGCTAACAATTTACCACATTTTCACATATTCTCTGTATATATAGAATTATACCAGAAGAAAATGTATTCTGTTCGAAAAAAGAACATGTTGCTGGCACATCATATCATATCATGCCCCATGTATAAAACGTGCAAAATTAGATTAAAATGTACGGACGCATGAGAGATCTACAGCTTGGACCAGTCACCATCGTGAGCTGCTTGTTGTGCGAACAATTGGTTGAAGCTATTTCTCTGGTTTTATTATAGGCAGCATAATTAGGTCCGTTTCGATGTGAAGATGCTAAGGTCTTTCCAGAGATGTTCTTTTGTTTTAGGTGAGTCGTCAGGCTTTTGCTTCTCTCTTCGAATAGCTAAAGCAAATTGTGATGTGTTACATTTTACGGCTTTTTATATTATTAGACACAGTTTAAGCTCAGGATGGGTTGCTCTTGGCTAAAGAGAATTCAGAAATTGGTGCAAGCAGTGAGGGAAAGCATAGTCATGTTTGCATCTGTAATTCAGTAGCTATTTTAATAAAGGTTATGGACACAGTGTTCCATTATGGAGTGCTGTGATTTTTATTACTACAGGTAAAAAAGCTTTTTTGAGCAGACTGTGCTGAAGAGTCCGTTTCTAGCAGTGTTCCTTTACTGAAACAATGTTTTGCACGTTATAAGCATACATAATATACAAACAACAATTTCTAATATGTGTTGCAGTTTAAAACTATTCTGTTGTCATTTCCACTGGACGCCAACAGTATTATGCCCTTGCTAATTTCAAAGCAAATCTTTATAGGGCGCCGTTCCAGCGCAATGAAGCTGCAAACCCCCTTCACAATCCCTTATCATGGCCTGCGTTCATGCCCGAATCTCCCCCGGTCTGATTCATGGAAGCGTTTTATAATGGGCTATGCTCTGTGAATCAAAACCTACCCCCCTCTCTCTCTCTCACTTCTCTCTCACTCTCTGTCCTCGTCATCCCTCCTCTCTTCATCTCTCTCCCCTCTTTCTCTCTGTCTAGCTTTCTCTGCTGTAGTTATTTATCTCTATTTTGCTCTATCTCTCTCCCCAACTAATCTCTATCAATCCCATCCCAACTGCAGTTCAGACATAATAAAAATGTAGGCCATGGACTTGGACATGTCAAAGACTTGGGTCACTGGCCATCACCAAACACCATAGCTAGTGGTCAGTTAGTGTTGCAAAATCCTGATGTGCATGTTTAAAATATATTGGACCTCATTACATGGTAGGCGGTAACCATGGCGCTATTAGCGACATGGTTGCCGCCGGTATTTTACCGTGTCCGCCTTGGTGGATGGCGGAATTACCGCCCTACTCCAAGGTGAGCGGGGCCGGTAATTCCCCATTCACCAAGGCTCTTCCCCATTCCCGTTTTTGCCACCACAGGGCATAATGGGAATGGCCTATGGCCAGCCGTTAAAGTCAGGTCCCGCAAAGGGAACTCGTAGTAAGGCGGTAGGGGTTTACCGGTACCGGTGCCCTTACTGGTACTGGTAAACGCCTACCGCCTACCGTGTAATGAGGCCCATTATGTTTATCGCTTATAGCATGTTAGTATTTTAAAATATACAGTGGACATGGCCAAAAGATGCATAAACTGCTCATGGTCAAAGGCCATGTCTAGTGAGGCCCATTTATATATTAGCATATATAGTGGGCACAGCCAAGGATTGTGGCCATTGGCCAGTATTGTGCTAAAACCCACGGCTATTGGCTGATTAGTGTACCCAATATACAGTGGACAAAACTGAAAGCTGTATCTGCTGGTGAAAGCCAAAATCTATGGTCGGTGGCCTGTTAGTATTTTAAAACATATAGTGCACATGGGTGAAGACGGTGGCCAGTGAGCATGACTGAATGCCATGATTAGTACCCATTAATGTGTTTAAATATATTGCCCATGCACACTGACCATTTTTGTAGAAAAACAGATGGTGGGTGAGGCGCGCACTCTGGTTCCCAGTGTTAGAGACCTGCTGCATTTCAAGTTGCTGTTCTCCTGCAAACGCTTTCATGTCTCTAACAATCATCAGGGATGCTGTCTTTTCAGGTGTTACAAATTTGTCTCAATAGGTCTCAAGGAATTATGGTAGCTGTAGTCGGTTTAAGGTAACCAGGAACCAACTCCCCATAAAAGCGCAATTTGTTCCTGGTTGGTGGAGGGGGGCAAAACCAATGATGTGGCACTCCTAGGTAGGGCATGGTGACCCCGGTGCAGTTGCTTCTAATGGCTGCCTCTAAAGCCCGGGACTTCTGAACCAATTTTGTAAACAAAGAGACGGGGGGTAGGCACGCACTCTGATTCCCAGTGTTAGCTACCTGCAGCATTTCAAGTTGCTGTTCTCCTCCAAGCACTTTCATGTCTCTAACAATCATCAGGGAGGCTGTCTTTTCAGGAGTTACAAATTTGTCTCAATAGGTCTCAAGGAATTGTGGTAGCTGTAGTCTGTTTAAGGTAACCAGGAACCAACTCTCCTCCAAAAGCACAATTTTTTCCTGGTGGGGGAGGGGGGAAAACCAATGATGTGGCTCTCTTAAGTAGGGCATGGTGACCCCTGTGCCGTTGCCTCTAACCGCTGCCTCTAAAGTCTGGGATTTCTGAACCAATTTTGTAGAAAAACAAAGGGTGGGGGAGGTGCGCACTCTGGTTCCCAGTGTTAGATACCTGCAGCATTTCAAGTTGCTGTTCTCCTCCAAGCGCTTTCATGTCTCTAACAATCATCAGGGAGGCTGTCTTTCAGGTGTTAAAAATGTGTCTCAATAGGTCTCAAGGAATTGTTGTAGCTGTAGTCTGTTTAAGGTAACCAGGAACCAACTCCCCTCCAAAAGCAAAATTTATGCCCGGTGGGGGGAGAGGGGAAAACCAATGATGTGGCTTTGAAAGCCTTTCTTAATGTCGGTTATTGTTGTAATGTAATTAGTGATTTTTCTTTGAATTTCAAGTTTTTACAATGTATTGCTCACCTTAACGTCCCTACAACTAACAGGCCGACTCATGGAATAATTAGCGCGGCGCAAGTGGGCAAAAACGTGCGAATCGCAGTGGAATAGCGCAAATCGCAGTGCAAGTGCGAAAATCGCACGAAAAGCAGCGCACATCGATTCATGGAAGTCCGTGCGCGAGAAAACCAGCGGATGTGCGATAAAAAAGTGCGCGGCGCACGTTGGCGCACAGGCCATCTAACAGCATGCGCCAGGTCACAGCGAAAATCGCACAGGCCAGAGCGATAATCGCACATAGCGCGGCGCACGCAACTAAAGTAGGCGGAACACGGGCGTAACACTCGGAATGGGGAACAACTTGCCAAAACGTGGGCGTCACGGGGGAAGTACAGGGCACAAGTGGGCGGAGCCTACAACACGTATTCATGGAATAGAATAGGGCAAAAAAGCGCACGCTCAAACCAGCGCACAGGCACAAACACGACCGCCACAAGAAAGCAGGCGGTAGCGTCTCTGCGGCTGTAAGAAATGTGCGCCAAAAGGTGCGCCAACAAATAGCACCTATATACTGCCATGATGAATGTCCTATACTGTGGCCCTCCAGGACAAATGACGTGCAAAGGGGTACCCACAAACACGGACCCGCTGACAAAAAATACGTGTGCGTGTATACTGGGGTGCGCGGGAAGTGTCACACGCGATTTGGCCGGGTACGTGGATTTCAGGGGTGCGCGGGAAGTTCCACACGCGAATGGGCCAGTGCGAGCAGGGTACGTGTATTTCAGGGGTGCGCGGGAAGTTCCACTCGCGAATTCTGCAGGGTACGTGCATTTCTGGGGTGCGCGGGTAGTTCCACACGCGAATGTGCCAGTGCGAGCAGGGTACGTGTATTACATGGGTGCGCGGGAAGTTCCACACGCGATTCCATCAGGGTACGTGTATTTCAGGGGTGCGCGGGAAGTCACACACGCGATAGTCCCAGTGCGAGCAGGGTACGTGTATTTCAGGGGTGCGCGGGAAGTTCCACACGCGATCGGCCCAATGCGAGCAGGGTACGTGTATTTCAGGGGTGCGCGGGAAGTAGCACATGCGAATTCTGCAGGGTACGTGCATTTCAGGGGTGCGCGGGAAGTGCCACACGCGATAGTCCCAGTGCGAGCAGGGTACGTGTATTTCAGGGGTGCGCGGGAAGTTCCACACGCGATTGGCCCAGTGCGAGCAGGGTACGTGTATTTCAGGGGTGCGCGGGAAGTTCCACACGCGAATTCTGCAGGGTACGTGCATATCAGGGGTGCGCGGGAAGTTCCACACGCGAATGGGCCAGTGCAAGCAGGGTACGTGTATTACATGGGTGCGCGGGAAGTTCCACACGCGATTCCATCAGGGTACGTGTATTTCAGGGGTGCGCGGGAAGTTACACACGCGATAGTCCCAGTGCGAGCAGGGTACGTGTATTTCAGGGGTGCGCGGGAAGTTCCACAATCGATTGTGCCAGTGCGAGCAGGGTACGTGTATTTCAAGGGTGCGCGGGAAGTTCCACACGCGAATTCTGCAGGGTGCGTGCATTTCAGGGGTGCGCGGGAAGTCCCACACGCGAATGGGCCAGTGCGAGCAGGGTACGTGTATTACATGGGTGCGCGGGAAGTTGCACACGCTATTCCATCAGGGTACATGTATTTCAGGGGTTCTGGGGAGTACTACACGTGAATTGGCCTTGTGGGTCCTCCCAGGTGTACGCTCCGCAACCTCCACGGCCCCTGCAGGCAGCCCACACCACGGGGGACTACCCTGCACCCCTGCACATGTCCCGCAGGCAGCCCATCCACCATGGGCATGCCCCCAGCCAACCGACATGTCACCTTGCACTACTGATCAACAATGCATGTGTCCCACCACCCCCACCCCCCAGCCACCAGGGGCAGCCTCCACCAGGCCCCCACCCATGTCTCCCACCACCCCCACCCCCCAGCAGTGCAGGGGCAGCCTCCACCAGGCCCCCACCCATGTCTCCCACCACCCCCACCCACCAGCTACCAGGGGCAGCCTCCACCAGGCCCCCACCCATGTCTCCCACCACCCCCACCCCCCAGCAGTGCAGGGGCAGCCTCCACCAGGCCCCCACCCATGTCTCCCACCACCCCCACCCCCCAGCACTGTGGGGCACCTGCCAGCAGGCCCCCACCCATGTCCAACCCATGTCTCCCACCACCCCCACCCCCAGCAGTGCAGGGGCAGCCTCCACCAGGCCCCCACCCATGTCTCCCACCACCCCCACCCCCCAGCCACCAGGGGCAGCCTCCACCAGGCCCCCACCATGTCTCCCACCACCCCCACCCCCCAGCAGTGCAGGGGCAGCCTCCACCAGGCCCCCACCCATGTCTCCCACCACCCCCACCCCCCAGCCACCAGGGGCAGCCTCCACCAGGCCCCCACCCATGTCTCCCACCACCCCCACCCCCCAGCAGTGCAGGGGCAGGCTCCACCAGGCCCCCACCCATGTCTCCCACCACCCCCACCCCCCAGCACTGTGGGGCACCTGCCAGCAGGCCCCCACCCATGTCCAACCCATGTCTCCCACCACCCCCACCCCCCAGCAGTGCAGGGTCAGCCTCCACCAGGCCCCCACCCATGTCTCCCACCAGCCCCACCCCCCAGCCACCAGGGGCAGCCTCCACCAGGCCCCCACCCATGTCTCCCACCACCCCCACCCCCCAGCAGTGCAGGGGCAGCCTCCACCAGGCCCCCACCCATGTCTCCCACCACCCCCACCCCCCAGCCACCAGGGGCAGCCTCCACCAGGCCCCCACCCATGTCTCCCACCACCCCCACCCCCCAGCAGTGCAGGGGCAGCCCCCACCAGGCCCCCACCAATGTCTCCCACCACCCCCACCCCCCAGCCACCAGGGGCACCCTCCACCAGGCCCCCACCCATGTCTCCCACCACCCCCACCCCCCAGCACTGTGGGGCACCTGCCAGCAGGCCCCCACCCATGTCCAACCCATGTCTCCCACCACCCCCACCCCCCAGCAGTGCAGGGGCAGCCTCCACCAGGCCCCCACCCATGTCTCCCACCACCCCCAACCACCAGCAGTGCAGGGGCAGCCTCCACCAGGCCCCCACCCATGTCTCCCACCACCCCCACCCCCCAGCACTGTGGGGCACCTGCCACCAGGCCCCCACCCATGTCCAACCCATGTCTCCCACCACCCCCACCCCCAGCCACCAGGGGCAGCCTCCACAGGCCCCCACCCATGTCTCCCACCACCCCCACCCCCCAGCCACCAGGGGCACCCTCCACCAGGCCCCCACCCATGTCACCCACCACCCCCACCCCCCAGCAGTGCAGGGGCAGCCTCCACCAGGCCCCCACCCATGTCTCCCACCACCCCCACCCCCCAGCACTGTGGGGCACCTGCCACCAGGCCCCCACCCATGTCCAACCCATGTCTCCCACCACCCCCACCCCCAGCCACCAGGGGCAGCCTCCACAGGCCCCCACCCATGTCTCCCACCACCCCCACCCCCCAGCCACCAGGGGCACCCTCCACCAGGCCCCCACCCATGTCTCCCACCACCCCCACCCCGCAGCAGTGCAGGGGCAGCCTCCACCAGGCCCCCACACATGTCCCCCTACCCCCAGGTCCTGACGATACTCAATCATGGCAGTAATGGGCAGCATACCCAGCACAAACACCCAGGCAAGGATTGCATCCACCCACATAGTGAATGCAATTACATGATACAACCCCAATGGCAAGTATGTAAATGAACACATGTCCGTCACACACACATACACAATGGGTGCAAGTGAATGTCAAAACCATTATCATGACATGTATGAAACCAATGAGAAAATACCACAAGTGAAAGTAAAATAAAACATGTATTCAAGATGAAAAAGAAGTAAACAAATCAAACATACAACAATGGGCATAAAAAAATAAATGGTCCATGTCCGAGAACAAATGTAAAAATCAAAAAAACAAAGGAATCCAAAAACAAATGTTGTCCAAAGCAATATCATGTCGAAGGAAAATAATGAAAAACCATTGCCTCATGGTGAACACAAATATCAATCAAAAAAATGTTTCTTCAAAAAGCAAACTATACACAAGAATATTCCAGGGTCCATGAGCCCAACACCATAAATGAAACCTACTACTACCTAATGAAAAAAATATATACAGAAAAGTGGCCATTGTCCGAGCGGTCCAAAAAAATCTCAATAAATAAAGGAAACCTAACACTAACTAACTAAATAACTATATACAATGGCAGCGGGCAAGTCCTGCGGCTCACTCTGTGATGTTGCCGGCCAGGGCATCATCGAACTCCATGTCGATGTCCTGGAGGCGGGACTCTGTCCTGGCCCCGAGGTCTCACAGGGATAACCCCATGTCCAGCTCAAACTCCCTGCGAGCCTCCTCGAGGCACTCAGCCCGCCTCAACGCCCGACGCATGGAGAACTCCGCCCTGACCATGGTGAGCCGCTCCTCTTCCGCCCGCTGTCGCTCCGCACCTATCCGCTGGACCAACTGCTCCCACACGGAAGAAACTACCGTCCCAGGGTTCCCCTGCCCTCCGGCCGATGCCTGCCCCTCTGATCTTGATGGCCCCGAGTCATGATGCTTCCCACGTCGAGCCCGCTGCTGCCTCCGACGTCACTGCCTCTGCCGGCATGACTGCATCCAGGCTGATGGAAACCACCGACGCCGTCGTGCACGTGCCCTGCCCGATGATGCCGTCACATCTTCCATCTGCTGGGGTCCAGTTGCTGTGTTGTCCACCCCTGCTGGACCTCCGACTCCCGACTGTGGCAGGGATGGGATCCCCACCGAGCTGGCTGCATTGGTCAGGGCAGGTCCACAGGGGGCCCTGGTGGCATCTGGGCCGGAAGACGGCAAGGAGAACGATTGGTGTATAGCCTGCACAGAGGAGGAGAGGGCCGCCAGATTGGCCAACACATGCAGGAAACCCCCGAATATGGCCGATCCCAATTGGGCCACGTCGGCACGGTGCACTTCGTGATGACGTGCGTGCTCCTCCCGGGAAGCACGCACGGCATCACAAATCACAGCCGTGCGCATCGCGACCCCAATCAGGACCTTCTCCACATGGCCAGGGGTCCCCTCGTCCGCAGGTGGAGGGGACACAGGTGACATGGACATCCCCTCCACCTGCGGACGGGCCTGGGACGGGGCATCCCTGCTGGTGCATGGTGGTGCACTCACAGGGTCAGGGACAGCGACATGCACAGGCCCCTCCACGGTGACCTGTGCTGCCTCCTGCCCCTGGCCCTGGACTGCACCACTTGCACCAGCAGGGATGCCCCCACCAGGCCCCATGTGTGCCCCAGTGGCGGCCTCCTCCTCCTCTGTGCAAACCACCAACCTGGATGGCTCCCCACCGTCTCCCACCGTAGCAGGCCCCTGTGGGGGCTCACCCACCCCTTCCGCTGCAGCCGTGGGGGCATCCCCGCCGCCTTGCTCCACAGCGCCGTCTCCGCCCTCTTCTTCACTAGCCGCTGCGTAGAGGGAGACAAAGAACACAAGCATCAGGGTACTGTACAATGGTCCCCTAGACAGGAAGCAATAGCAGATGAGCACCACTGTCAAAGTACACTTCCATCATGTCCCTCCACAACACATGGGTCAGTCCGGCAAAACACACACAGTAACAGGCATGGTGCATGCCATGGACATTTCCATGCATGTCCAATGGACTCTAGGAACATTCAATGATATGTAACTCACATGCATCATGGGTCATGCCTATCACATGCACACACTTCACCTCAGTCACATCCATCTGGCCCCATACACCCCAAACACAGCGGATACAAGGGTAATTTGGCTGCTTCACTGAATCTGTGCATTGTCACACACATGTGTCATGCATCCATGGCATGCACAAGTCACAGACACGCAGGTCAGGCACACAGACATGGCTACCATATATGTACCTGGCATCAGCACCCATCCCTCACCCCCACCCATGTCCAGGAACAGAGACTGGCATGCTCTCATGTTTAAAATCTGCATAGGGCTCCCCATGTGGCATTTAAACACATGCAACAACCATGTGGTTCACACATCACTGGTCGCACATGCATTACCATGATGTCCCTGCACACATACATGCATACATGGCCTATGGCACACATACAGGCAAGTATCATAGAACCAGCACACCGCAACATGCCCTGTCTCACACAGTAATGCTTGGACACTTACCGCTCAACTCCAGACGGGTCTCCCTCTCAAGGATCTGGGCGTGGAGCACTGGGCGTACGTGTTCCAGGACCCTCATCTGGATGGAACTCATGCGGCCCCGGCCCCCCTCCATGAGGCGCCGGGCCTTCACAAGGGTCCTGGACCTCAAGTCCTCCCAGCGCTTCTTGATCTTCTGGACGTTGCGGGTTGCCACCCCCTCCGTGTTGATGGCAACCACACAGTCGGCCCAGATCCTCTCCCGTCCTTCCTTGCTGGCGCGGGACGATCCAAAGAGGGCATCATACTGCCCCAGGACATGCTCCACCAGGACACCAACTTCGGTGGCAGTGAAGCTGGTGCCCCTCTGCCCCTCTGGCCTGGGGTTGCCACTGGTGCCAGATGTGGAAGTGCCCGACATGGCAACCCCAGAGGCAGGTGTGGGTGGGCAACTGGGTCCTGGGGCTGGGCTGTGGAGCGATGTAATCCCAGTCGGGAGTCTTCAGTTCCAGCAGGGGTGGACACAGCAACTGGACCCCTGCAGATGGCTGATGTGCAGGCACCAAATGGCAGGGCACGGTGGCAGCAGGCAGGCAGGCAGGCAGGCAGCAGCAGATGGCACGTGGGAGGCTGCTCGGGGCACTGGGGGGCAGTAACTCGGCCTTCTGGGCAGGAGCGTGGTCTTCCGTGTGTTATCGCGTGGCCAGCTTGATACGGAGTGATTTGGCACGTGAAAATTCTGCACGTCAGCGTGAAATTCGAGGAAAGGCCCTTAGCGCGTAAGCGCGTCAGTACGCATACGCGATTCTATTGGACCAAAGTCCCTCAGCGCGTAAGCGCGTCTGTGACGTGACCCGCACGGGTGTTCCCCACACAGCACGTGATGACGGAGCACACGTGGAAATACTGCACGTCAGAGTGTCATCGCGTGTAATTGGACAAAAGTGCGCGTACACGCGATTGGCCTATGTACGTGTATTTCAGGGGTGCGCGGGCACTTACACACGCAAGTACGTCAGCGCACCTGTATCCCGTGGTGCGTGGGAATTTCCACATGCCATTGGACTGGGAACTGGATTCCAGGGGTGCGCGGGTCACACGCTCGCCTACAACATGACACGCGCAAAGCATAAATTAGCGCACTTACAAAATAACAAGCTCAGACGCCAGGATGAACATACCGTTCCTAGCAGCAGTGGCCGTGGCCTACCAAAGGAGGAGGAGGAGGATAGTCAGGGCCAGAATTTTCACACCCAGAACCAGCCTTTTCGGGATGCCTGACGACCAGGTGTATGGGAGGTACAGGTTTCCACCACACATAATACTGGACCTGGTGAGTGAGTGGGAGGATGACCTCACATCACCCACCCTGTGCTCCCAAGCACTCAGCCCCCTGGAGAAGGTCCTCAATGTACTGCACTTCTTAGCCACTGGATCATTTCAGCGGACAAGTGCCATAGTGGGTGGGGTGTCACAGGCCACCCAGTCACGCTGCCTACACCAGGTCTTGAACATCATCACTGCACGCCCATCAGTCCGCAGGCACATATACCTGCCCAGAACACATGCAGAAAGGCATGCTGCCGCCCTGGATTTTTACGGTATGGCACGATTCCCCAAAGTGCTAGGTGCCATCGACTGCACCCATGTGGCTCTACGTCCTCCCAGGGCATCTGAGCACATCTATAGGAACCGCAAGCACTGGCATTCCATCAACGTGCAGGTAGTATGTAATGCCAAGGGAATCATCACCTCAGTATATGCCAACTATCCCGGGTCCACCCACAACAGCTTCATTTACCGAATGTCCACCCTAAGCCGGGACCTAGAAGCCGGGCGGCATGGCGATACATGGCTGCTTGGTGAGTATGAATGCCACTGCACATGCATGCATGTTGGATACTGAGCAAGGTCACAACCCCACCAATGATACCAATCACCACCTCCACAGGGGACAGTGCCTACCCTCTCAGCCCCCACATGATGACGCCAATTCGGAACCCCACCACGCCACCCCAGGTAAGATATAACGCAGCCCACATTACAACCCGGGGCATAGTGGAGCGCACATTTGGAGTGCTGAAGTCACGCTTTCGCTCCCTTGACCGTTCTGGCGGGCAGCTGTTGTACGCTCCCCCAGTAGTGTGCAGGATCATAGTGGCAGCATGTGTCCTGCACAACGTTGCAACACGCCGGGGCCTGGCCGTGGACATGGTGGTGCCCCCCCATCCCCAACCACATGCACAGCCGCTGCGCATGGGAGGGGAAAGGGCACGGGGGGAGGCAGCCCGTACACAGCTAGTGGCTAATTACTTCACATAGAAATCACACCCCTGTGGAGTGCACACTGCCCTGGCACATTCCATCTGACAATCAATGATGACTCAACCTGACACTGATCCTGAATGTCTGGAGAAAGAACCGTGAAAACCATATCAGCCTGAGATTGTTCACCTGGAAGTGTCACAATGTGTGCATCCCTACCCACACTGACACCACCAATGCAGTTTTGTGAAGTTACAAATTCAAGCAGCTGAAATGAATACCCACTTGCAAAATGCAACAAGAGGACAGTGCCATGTCAGCCAACCCAACCCCAGCACCGCCACACGACACACCGTGCCATGTCATGCTATTTGCACGTAAACAAAGTAATCCCCACAACATGACACTAGTGTCACAATGTACAGTGTCCCTATTAGAAACTTGCTACACCTGAAATGCTCACAGTAATGCCGGACCAACAACAAACTTGAGCACGTACTACCATTAACATGACATCACTAATGTATAATATTAGTAGTCTCACCACCTGGAAATGCCTGCACTCCCACCACTACCAACTGTGCAGTGTTGGCGCCTGTAGAGTTGTAGGTGCACTGCTGCCAACATGGACCACATCTCCAGACTAGAGGTCCTTGTGTAGACATGAGGAAGGGACCTGCAAATTGAGTGGTAGACACAGAAGATGAGTTACACATCAATGCAACATGCAGTGTACAACACAACAGCATTATGCACTAGGAATGTATACACAGTATTGACTACAGACTGCCCACACAGCTCATGGGAGTCCAACGTCACTGTGTAATTCACTGTCACTTGGGCACACCCTTTGCAAGCCCATGGAAACGGGAAGCAGGAGGGGTGTGTGTGACTCAAACCCAAGCATCTGAACCAAATACATTACAAGCCTGCATGTGCCCAGCCACAATGCAGCGTATGCCCACAGGAACCACGGAAGCCAACAAATCGTCCCAAAAAAATTGGGAATAAAAGAAATAAAAATAAAAAAGAAAAAGAAAAAAAAATAAAAATCAAAAATGGCCATTGAAGGGCCCGGGGGGGTTGGGGAGGCCACCCAGGAGGTCCGAGGACAGGATGCACACCAGAACCCACCTGCGTGGATCCTGGGAAAAAAAACACCTCCATGGGCTCATGGCCCACACGGCTACCCTATTGTGGGAGTATCACTGCTGTCGCTATTATCACCCTGTGCAGCTGCATCCGGAGGTGGTTGCACTATAGGAGGCAGCCCACGCAAGGCCCTAGTCTGCTCCTCCATGGCTGCAAGCATGCAGGTGTGGTAGGTCTGGTTCTGGAGGATGAGTGTGCGGAGGTCCCCATGCAACAACTCACGGGATGCCCGGACCTCCGCCCTCGTTGCCTGCATCTCAGCTGAGAGGGTACGGGTGAGACGCTCCAGCTGCTGTTCTGTCCTTTGGTGTGTAGAAGCCTCAAGCTCAACAAGAGTCGTCCTGAGGTGAAGGAGCTCCTGCCTCAGGGCTTCCCTGTGGCCCTGGAACTCAATGGAGATGGCCTCCTGCAGAGTCGCCAGTGCCGCCCGCCTGTCCCTGTTGTACCCCAACATGTCCTCCCTGTGTGACTGGCAGATGGTGTCGGTTGCCTGCTCTAGTCGCTCCATCAGCCTTTCTGGGTGGACAATGGAAGTGGCCACCCTATCCATGGCCTGAGCCATCATCTCGGATGATGCTGCCTGTTGGGTTGCCATACCGTAAATGGATTGCTCCCATGCAGTATTGCCAGGTGCCGTACGGCCACCACGTTGGCGGGCACCACACCTGTCTGGGGCAAGGCGAACTGCGCCTTGCTGTGCCGACACTGCCTGAGGCTGCAGGACTGCATTCCCCCTCTGATCTGCTGGCCCAGGAACAGGATCAGAAGTCGCGGAGTGTGACCCTGCATCCGTAACCACCAAAGGTGTAGCTGCCAACACTGACATCCCCATTGAGGGTTCTGACCCTGGTGCAGGTGGGTGAGACAGAACAGAATCCCTCCCTGGAACACTCACCTGCGACGGCACGTAGGTCTCATCCGAATCAACACCTGAGTACAGCTCGGGGGAGGTGCAGCCAGAGACACCCCTTGAGAGCAGGACCTGCAGCACTTGTGGGTTCTCACCCACCACCACACCACATCCCTCACTGGTGGTTGGTCGGCCCTCGGGCCCCTCCTAGGTCAGCACCATCTCCACAACCCCAGCAGTATCAGGTGCGTCGTCCCCTGCAAAGACATAAAAACAAAGAAATGGAAACAGGCATTAGCACCATGGCACACAATGAGGGCTGAGAAGCAAGAGAAACAGTACTTGTTTGACACATGTCCCACATGACTAAAACCCTCCCATGCATGCAGCCTCACTGCGTATGAAGGGCAGGCAAATGGCACACACTGATGACACCAAGATTGAAGATGAACACATTTTCTGCATGCTGTCTGGCAGTGGCATCACACATTGGCCTGTGATTGGCAGGTGAAACACACATGCCATCACACAGATGGCATGTACCATTGCTATTGAGTGAAGATGGAGAGGAGGGCAGCACCTATGCATACTGTCCAGTTCCCGCATGTAATAGCTTTTCTAATTCTAACAGGTCAGATTCTTCACCTGGAGCTGCCAGTCTAAAATGGTGCAATTGCACAGGGACATGTTTGAACAAATGATATCCAGGTAACAAAGTCACTCAACTTTACTATAGCCATGTCAGACATGTGACTAGAGGACTGCGACATGCCTAGTAAAAGTGGTGGAATGGTAAATATCTGACTAAATGAACAGTGCTAAATTTTGTAACACTGTTGTGGCAAGGTGACACTTCAAGGGCAACTGGCGTGCAGTTGGACTACATGTCTACTGTTGGCAGAAGGGATACAGCTATGGCCAAATGCAGCTGCGCAGGATGTATTGCATGAAGCACATGGATGACCCATACAACTCAAGCGCACACACTCTCACCTGGCACACAAACAGAAGCCCTCACACACACCATGCACATGGATGACACACACATGCATGTGCACTCACCGGACAATGCCTCGTAATCAGGGAGATCTCCCACGCCTTGGATCTGTTCCTCCGTGACGTAGGTCCCAGCGACTGACTCATGTGGAGTGAGTTCCATGTCTACTACTGGAGACGCACCTCCAGTCACTAGAGTTGCGGCATGCCTTGAGGCCAGCTTACTCTTTGCCCTGCGCTTTAGGTCATTCCAGCGCTTATAGCAATCATTGGCTGTGCGCCTCACGATTCCAAGGGCACTTACGATGTCCGCAACGGTCTGCCAGTGTGCCTGGCGTTGTGCAGGTGTGGTCTTGGATCCTGCAACAATGACCATCTCGTTGTCATGTGCGGACACATACTCGACAAGTGCATTCAGTTCGTCATCCGTGAATCTGGGCTTCCTGGATGGGCCGGACTGTGTAGCCGTGTCTGGGGCATCAGCCTGTGTCGGACGAGCACTCTTCCTCTTCCGCTTGGAAGGTGGTGGTGATCCTGAGTGTCCTGCGCCACTCTGGACACTAGGGGCAGGAGCCCTGGTGGACTCTGTATCAGGAGTGTGGGATTGCACACTCAGCATGGGAGTTGGTGCAGGCATTGGCTCTAGTGTGATGGTGTCAGGGGGAATATCAGCAGCATGGACTAGAACCGACACTGTCCGGGCTGGGCGTGTGAGGGCTGGGGTGTATGGAGCCGCAGCTGCCCCTGCAGCCTCTCCGCCCTGCCTACTTGGTGCAGCAGATGACCTTGCTGTCCCAGATGCACGTGGCATGGTGACATCAACGTGCACCAGCGCACGTGTCATAGGCCTGCTGACCTGGAAGTCAGCCATGGAGTCAGCCAGGTCTGGTGCCACAATGGGCTGGTCCAACAAGGGCTGAGCATGGATGGTGTCAGCCACATCAGCCTCAACGGGAGGGGGGGGATTATGGGTGCCCTTGACTGGTCCTCCACACATGGGGGGACAGGCTCACCCTGCAAGTAACGACCACGTCCCCTACCGGATCCACCACGGCCACCACTTGTGGCTCTTCCACCTTTGCCACCCTTACGGAATCATCGCCTCCCAACCATGGCACTGATGTTGATGTGCGTATGGGAGTGGCTGTCAAATATTGTCCTGGGCAATTGGGGGTCAAAGGGGTTGGGTACCAGATGGTAATTGTACCCTAGTGCTCTTGCAAGGCTGATTGTAACCCCTGGGGAAAGATGACGGGTCACGCTACGCACAGGAGCCCCAAAAAAGGGAGATGACGTGCACGCAACCCCTCCTAGACCACGTGTGCAGAAAAAAAAACCTGCACTACGCTGTGGCACCCAGTAACACAAGAATGAACGTATGCGTGTCACACGCAGCCTAGAATGACCTCTGAAGGGGTAGGCTACACACGGGGCAAGCACAGATGTTAGATACGTGCGTGACTCACCGTCTGCCAGGAAAAAGAGCGTGAAAAAGAAGCGCGTTTGGTTGGCAACACCCCCGCCAAAAGAGGATTTGTACGCTGTCTGAGGAGACAGGACAACAGTAGAAGGGAACACTGTTTGAGGGAACAGGCCCAGGTAAACCAGTAAAAGAGAAAAAAGAGAAAAAGCTGTCAGAGGTAACAGGGAATACGAACTTGAAACGCCGTGAAGGAAATCGCGTGTGAAATGACAAGAAGTACAGAATTCACCCACTCGCTCTCCACGAAAAGCACGTACAAGGAAATGGTGTTCTACGCGTACCTTTTATACAGGCCCACACGTCCAACGTCACTTACGCGGCGTGTACGCGCTAGGGCCATTTCCACCAATTACACGCTTTGTGACTTATGCGTGTACGGCCATTTCCACCAATTACACGCTTTGTCACTTCTGCGTGTACGGCCATTTCCACCAATCACACGCGATGAGACTCTGACGTGCAGTCTTTCCACGTGTGCTCTGTCATCACGTGCTGTGTGGGAAACACCCGTGCGGGTCACATCACAGATGCGCTTACGCGCTGAGGGCCTTTGGTCCAATAGAATCGCGTATGCGTGCTGACGCGCTTACGCGCTAAGGGCCTTTCCTCGGTTTTCACGCTGACGTGCAGGATTTTCACGTGCCAAATCACTCCGTACCAAGCTGGCCATGCGTAAGCACACGGAAGACCACGCTCCTGCCCAGAAGGCCAAACTACTGCCCCCCAGAGCACCGAGCACGCTCCCACCTGCCATCTGCTGCTGCCTGACTGCCTGCTGCCCACGTGCACTGCCATTTGCTGCCTGCACATCAGCCAGGGGTGCTGTTGCTGTGACCACCCCTGCTGGAACCGAAGACTCCCGACTGGAATTCCATCGCTCCACAGCCCAGCCCCAGGAACCAGTTGCCCACCCACTCCTGCCTCTGGGGTTGTCATGTCGGGGCAAACACCATCTGTGACCACTGACAACCCCCGGCCAGAGAGGCAGAGGGGCACCAGCTTCAGTGCCACCGAAGTTGGTGTCCTGGTGGAGCAAGTCCTGGGGCAGTATGATGCCCTCTTTGGAAGTTCCCGCGCCGACAAGGAAGGACGGACTCGGATCTGGACTGACATTGTGACTGCCATCAACGCGGAGGGGGTGGCAGTCCAGGACTTACAACATGTCAGGAAGCGCTGGGAGGACTTCAGGTCCAGGACCCTGAACAAGGCCCGGCGCCTCTTGAAGGCAGCGGATGCCAAGGGGCGCCGGGGCCACTTGTCAGAAGAACAGATGGGGGTCCTGGAGCGCATATCCCCAGCGCTCCACGTCCAGGTCCTAGAGAAGCAGACCCGTCTGGAGTCGAGCGGTGAGTGTACATGCATCCTGGTTGTGAGCAGGGCGTGTGGTGATCATTCGCCATTGTGCCGGTTGCACATCTGTTTGTATGGGGTGGAGTATGGGTGGCGGTGTACAGGGCCGTGGGGCTGACAAATGCGAGGGCTGTAATGTGTGAGACATGGATGGTGCTTGTGTGTGTGGGCTTGCATGGCAAATGCAGTTGTGCGTGCACACATGTTTGGATGAATGTGTATGTAAGTAGACATGTCCGTGATGTCAGGCATGTATGTTGTTTTCGACTGCATGTATGAGCACTGTGTACATGTGAATGTGTGTGTATTTGACAAGGGTGCAACAGTGATGCAACATGGATGCATGTGACAGCGGTATGTGGAAGCCTGATTGGCAGATGTGACATGGATGCCCATCTGAACAGTGCGACACTTGGTAGAGGTGTAGACATGCATGCAAGTGTGGTGGTGTGTATACATGTGTGGTGCACTTCCTGTGTTGCATGTGATGTCTGGCTCCCCTTTGGCTGCTCATGCTGTTGTATGTGTAGGGATGGTGCTGGCAGTTGCGATATGGCTGTGGTATGGCTCATGTGTGCCAGTTGCAATGACATGTGTGTTGGGGATTGTGATGACATGTCTGAGGTTTGCCAATGCCACTCATGTGCAACTGTCATGCGTGTATGTGTCCATTGTACAGTGCCCTGATGCCTGTGTTTTGTTTCTCCCTGTCTGCAGCGTCAACTGATGAAGAGGGCGGAGAAGGTGCTGTGGAGCACAGCGGCGGGGATCCGACCGCCAGCCGGATACGCAAGGCCCGGCTCCCCTCCCGTGTTGTCATCTCGTCGGGGAGTGAGGAGTCCGGTGCCGCGTCCCAGGCTGCATCTGCCGGGGGGAGGTCCAAGAGGCGGAGGTTGCAGTTGGACTCCTCGGCAGCAGAAGGGGCAGCTGGGACCCCACAGGGCCCAACAGCGGAAGATGGCACGGAGTCATCCAGGTTGGTGGGGGGTTTGGTGGAGGAGGGGGCCGCGCAAGCACCAGAGACAGGGTCTGGAGGTGGGGATCCCACTGGTGCTAGTGGTGCAGTGCAGGACCAGGGACAGGAGGCAGCACAGGCGGCCGCGGAGGTGCCTGTGTGCAATCCTGTCCCCGATCCTGTCCCTGCATCATCTTGCACCAGCAGGGATGCCTATGTCCAGACCCGTTTTCAGGCAGGGGATGAGCTGACGTCAACTGGCCTTCCTCTGCCTGCGGACGTGGCCATCCAGGTCCGGGTTGAGCCTGTCCTGGCTGGTGTGGCGTTGCGTCAACGGGCCATGCGAGGTGACCTGCAGTCTTTTCATGGAGAGACTGCACGTCATCTCGAATGGCTCGTTGACCACGTCAGCCTGCTGGGACAGGTCACCCAGGCCGGATTCCGCTGTCTGATGGGGCTTGCTCCGACCCCCTCCTCAACTGGACCCCCTACGCGCCAGTCGTCCTCTGTGCCATCTGCCCACCCATCAGTCACCTGGGTGCCCTGTGGAGCTGCCTCTGACGGTGCGGCCAGGCTGGTGGAGGAGGCATCCCTGCCACAGTCGGGAGTGGGAGGTCCAGCAGGGTGGCCACATCAACAAGTGCACCCCAGCCGGCGGAGGATGTGCAGGCAGCAGGAGGCAGTGCACAGGCAGAGGCAGAGCAGCAGCAGCAGCAACATGGTGGGAGACATGAGTGGGGGCCTGGTGGGGGCTGGCCATGGTGGTAGGGGGGTGGGGGTGGTGGGAGACATGAGTGGGGGCCTGGTGGAGGGTGACCCTGGATGCTGGGGGGTGGGGGTGCAGGGGGACATGAGTGGGGGCCTGGTGGAGGGTGACCCTGCACTGCCGGGGAGTGGGGGTGGTGGGAGACATGAGTGGGGGCCTGGTAGAGGGTGACCCTGGATGCTGGGGGGTGGGGGTGGTGGGAGACATGAGTGGGGGCCTGGTGGAGGGTGACCCTGGATGCTGGGAGGTGGGGGTGCAGGGGGACATGAGTGGGGGCCTGGTGGAGGGTGACCCTGCACTGCCGAGGGGTGGGGGTGGTGGGAGACATGAGTGGGGGCCTGGTGGAGGGTGACCCTGGATGCTGGGGGGTGGGGGTGCAGGGGGACATGAGTGGGGGCCTGGTGGAGCGTGACCCTGCACTGCCGGGGGGTGGGGGTGGTGGGAGACATGAGTGGGGGCCTGGTGGGGGCTGGCCATGGTGGCAGGGGGGTGGGGGTGGTGGGAGACATGAGTGGGGGCCTGGTGGAGGGTGACCCTGGATGCTGGGGGGTGTGGGTGCAGGGGGACATGAGTGGGGGCCTGGTGGAGGGTGACCCTGCACTGCCGGGGGGTGGGGGTGGTGGGAGACATGAGTGGGGGCCTGGTGGGGGCTGCCCATGGTGGCAGGGGGGTGGGGGTGGTGGGAGACATGAGTGGGGGCCTGGTGGAGGGTGACCCTGGATGCTGGGGGGTGGGGGTGCAGGGGGACATGAGTGGGGGCCTGGTGGAGGGTGACCCTGCACTGCCGGGGGGTGGGGGTGGTGGGAGACATGAGTGGGGGCCTGGTGGAGGGTGACCCTGCACTGCCGGGGGTGGGGTGGTGGGAGACATGAGTGGGGGCCTGGTGGGGGCTGGCCATGGTGGCAGGGGGGTGGGGGTGGTGGGAGACATGAGTGGGGGCCTGGTGAAGGGTGACCCTGGATGCTGGGGGGTGGGGGTGCAGGGGGAAATGAGTGGGGGCCTGGTGGAGGGTGACCCTGCACTGCCGGGGGGTGTGGGTGGTGGGAGACATGAGTGGGGGCCTGGTGGAGGGTGACCCTGCACTGCCGGGGGGTGGGGGTGGTGGGAGACATGAGTGGGGGCCTGGTGGGGGCTGGCCATGGTGGCAGGGGGGTGGGGGTGGTGGGAGACATGAGTGGGGGCCTGGTGGAGGGTGACCCTGGATGCTGGGGGGTGGAGGTGCAGGGGGACATGAGTGGGGGCCTGGTGGAGGGTGACCCTGCACTGCCGGGGGGTGGGGGTGGTGGGAGACATGAGTGGGGGCCTGGTGGAGGGTGACCCTGGATGCTGGGGGGTGGGGGTGGTGGGAGACATGAGTGGGGGCCTGGTGGAGGGTGACCCTGGATGCTGGGGGGTGGGGGTGCAGGGGGACATGAGTGGGGGCCTGGTGGAGGGTGACCTGCACTGCCGGGGGGTGGGGGTGGTGGGAGACATGAGTGGGGGCCTGGTGGAGGGTGACCCTGGATGCTGGGGGGTGGGGGTGCAGGGGGACATGAGTGGGGGCCTGGTGGAGGGTGACCCTGCACTGCCGTGGGGTGGGGGTGGTGGGAGACATGAGTGGGGGCCTGGTGGGGGCTGGCCATGGTGGCAGGGGGGTGGGGGTGGTGGGAGACATGATTGGGGGCCTGGTGGAGGGTGACCGTGGATGCTGGGGGGTGGGGGTGCAGGGGGACATGGGTGGGGGCCTGGTGGAGGGTGACCCTGCACTGCCGGGGGATGGGGGTGGTGGGAGACATGAGTGGGGTCCTGGTGGGGGCTGGCCATGGTGGCAGGGGGGTGGGGGTGGTGGGAGACATGAGTGGGGGCCTGGTTGGGGCTGCCCATGGTGGCAGGGGGGTGGGGGTGGTGGGAGACATGAGTGGGGGCCTGGTGGGGGCTGCCCATGGTGGCAGGGGGGTGGGGGTGTTGGGAGACATGAGTGGGGGCCTGGTGGGTGCTGCCCATGGTGGCAGGGGGGTGGGGGTGGTGGGAGACATGAGTGGGGGCCTGGTGGAGGGTGACCCTGCACTGCCGGGGGGTGGTGGTTGACATGAGTGGGGGCCTGGTGGAGGGTGACCCTGCACTGCCGGGGGGTGGGGGTGGTGGGAGACATGAGTGGGGGCCTGGTGGAGGGTGGCCCTGGATGCTGGGGGGTGGGGGTGCAGGGGGACATGAGTGGGGGCCTGGTGGAGGGTGACCCTGCACTGCCGGGGGGTGGGGGTGGTGGGAGATATGAGTGGGGGCCTGGTGGGGGCTGGCCATGGTGGCAGGGGGGTGGGGGTGCTGGGAGACATGAGTGGGGGCCTGGTGGAGGGTGACCCTGGATGCTGGGGGGTGGGGGTGCAGGGGGACATGAGTGGGGGCCTGGTGGAGGGTGACCCTGCACTGCCGGGGGGTGGGGGTGGTGGGAGACATGAGTCGGGGCCTGGTGGAGGGTGACCCTGCACTGCCGGGGGGTGGGGGTGGTGGGAGACATGAGTGGGGGCCTGGTGGGGGCTGGCCATGGTGGCAGGGGGGTGGGGGTGGTGGGAGACATGAGTGGGGGCCTGGTGTAGGGTGACCCTGGATGCTGGGGGGTGGGGGTGCAGGGGGACATGAGTGGGAGCCTGGTGGAGGGTGACCCTGCACTGCCGGGGGGTGGGGGTGGTGGGAGACATGAGTGGGGGCCTGGTGGAGGGTGACCCTGGATGCTGGGGGGTGGGGGTGGTGGGAGACATGAGTGGGGGCCTGGTGGAGGGTGACCCTGGATGCTGGGGGGTGGGGGTGCAGGGGGACATGAGTGGGGGCCTGGTGGAGGGTGACCCTGCACTGCCGGGGGGTGGGGGTGGTGGGAGACATGAGTGGGGGCCTGGTGGAGGGTGACCCTGGATGCTGGGGGGTGGGGGTGCAGGGGGACATGAGTGGGGGCCTGGTGGAGGGTGACCCTGCACTGCCGGGGGGTGGGGGTGGTGGGAGACATGAGTGGGGGCCTGGTGGGGGCTGGCCATGGTGGCAGGGGGATGGGGGTGGTGGGAGACATGAGTGGGGGCCTGGTGGGTGTTGCCCATGGTGGCAGGGGGGTGGGGGTGGTGGGAGACATGAGTGGGGGCCTGGTGGAGGGTGACCCTGGATGCTGGGGGGTGGGGGTGCAGGGGGACATGAGTGGGGGCCTGGTGGAGGGTGACCCTGCACTGCCGGGGGATGGGGGTGGTGGGAGACATGAGTGGGGGCCTGGTGGGGGCTGCCCATGGTGGCAGGGGGGTGGGGGTGGTGGGAGCCATGAGTGGGGGCCTGGTGGGTGCTGGCCATGGTGGCAGGGGGGTGGGGGTGGTGGGAGACATGAGTGGGGGCCTGGTGGAGGGTGACCCTGGATGCTGGAGGGTGGGGGTGCAGGGGGACATGAGTGGGGGCCTGGTGGAGGGTGACCCTGCACTGCCGGGGGGTGGGGGTGGTGGGAGACATGAGTGGGGGCCTGGTGGGTGCTGCCCATGGTGGCAGGGGGGTGGGGGTGGTGGGAGACATGAGTGGGGGCCTGGTGGAGGGTGACCCTGCACTGCCGGGGGGTGGGGGTGGTGGGAGACATGAGTGGGGGCCTGGTGGAGGGTGACCCTGCACTGCCGGGGGGTGGGGGTGGTGGGAGACATGAGTGGGGGCCTGGTGGAGGGTGACCCTGGATGCTGGGGGGTGGGGGTGCAGGGGGACATGAGTGGGGGCCTGGTGGAGGGTGACCCTGCACTGCTGGGGGTGGGGGTGGTGGGAGACATGCATTGTTGATCAGTAGTGCAAGGTGACATGTGGGTTGGCTGGGGGGCATGCCCATGGTGAATGGGCTGCCTGCGGGACATGTGCAGGGGTGCAGGGTAGTCCCCCGTGGTGTGGGCTGCCTGCAGGGGCCGTGGAGGTTGTGGAGCGTACACCTTGGAGGACCCACACGACCAAATCACGTGTAGTACTCCCCAGAACCCCTGAAATACACATTCCCTGCTGGTATCGCGTGTGGAACTTCCCGCGCACCCCTGAAGTACACGTACCCTGCTCGCACTGGGACTATCGCGTGTGGAACTTCCCGCGCACCCCTGTAATACACGTACCCTGCTCGCACTGGTACAATCGCGTGTGCAACTTCACGCGAACCCCTGTAATACACGTAGCACGCTCCCCCAGGCCCGATCCCGTGAGAAAGTTCACGCAAACCCCTGAAATACACGTAGCCCGCTCCCCTAGGCCCGATCGCGTGAGGAAGTTCACGTGAACCCCTGTAATACACATAGCCCGCTCCCCCAGGCCCGATCGCGTGAAAAAATTCACACGAACCCCTGAAATACACGTAGCCCGCTCCCCCAGGCCCGATCGCGTGAGTAAGTTCACACGAACCCCTGTAATACACGTTGCCCGCTCCCCCAGGCCCGATCGCGTGAAAAAATTCACGCGAACCCCTGAAATACATGTAGCCCGCTCCCCCAGGCCCGATCGCGTGAGTAAGTTCACGCAAACCCCTGTAATACACGTAGCACGCTCCCCCAGGCCCGATCGCGTGAGAAACTTCACGCGAAGCCCTGAAATACACGTACCCTGCTGTAATCGCGTGTGGAACTTCCCGCGCACCCCTGAAATTCACATACCTTGCTCGCACTGGGCCAATCGCGTGTGGGACTTCCCGCGCACCCCTGAAATACACGTTCCCCGCTTGGCGTTTGCTGTTTGCCAGCCCGGTGAACTGGTCCAGGGTTAGCGCAGCCCTTTGCGATGATTTAGCGATTTTGATGGCTTTTCCTTGCGCGAGGGCGTTCTTCGGGGCGTTACTGGCGCTGCTGCAGGGTCGCTGCGATTCTCTGCGCCACGGCTGGTTTGGGAGCCTAAAATCCATGAATACGCTGTGCGCGGAAATCGGTTTTAGCGCACGTGCCTGGCGCAGACAATCGCACGCGGACACTCTGCGCCAGCCGCTTGCGACACTTTTCTGCGAAATTCTATGAATTACCCTGTAAATGTTTCCTCGATTTTCAAAGGTTGTGTTATTCATACATAATTGACATTAATAATGCAGACACTTGAGTAATGAAAACGATGTATCATGTGTAGGAAGTAAAATAAAAAGAAATTGTGCAACCACATTCCCCCCAAAGTTTGCATATTTACTTAACTTTTTTAAGTGTTTACATTTATAGATACTATTGATGTATAGAAAGTTATTAAAGTGTTACAGTAACTGTGTACAATGACTACACTCAATGGGGGTCATTACGAGTTTGGAGGTAGCCATGGCTCTATTAGCACCATGGCTGCCTCCAAACCCGGGTCCGGTCTGGCTGAATGGGGATTTACTGGGTCATTCCGACCCTGTTAGCGCCATGACTAGCACCAATACCGGTACCAATACCGGTACCGCCACCGACTTGTTGGCATGGGGACTTACTGGTCTATTCCGACCATTGCGGGACCGGTAAATCCCCATTTGAAAAGCCATTCCCCATTCCCATTCGAGACCCCAAAGGGCTCAATGGGAAGGCAGCAATAACGGTACCGTAAATTACAGTACCGTTATTGACCCCGGTATCCCTTTGCGGGTCCTGTCCTTAACGCCTGCTAAAACCAGTTGTTAAGGAAGGACCCGCAAAGGGACCTCGGAATAGGGCGCAAAGGGATTACCGACACCAGTGTCATTACCGGTGCCCGGTATCCCTTTGCGCCCAACTTGTAATGAGGGCCACTGTATTGAAAGAATCCATTAAAGATATTTGATCCATATATAAAGAATGTGTTTTTATTGTCTATTTTTATAACTGAAAACCTGGCCTTGAAAAGGACAAATTTGGGGGATAAGGAAAAGGAAAAAAGATGTAAGAACTCAAAAGGGAAAGCACTAGGATTCATACATGTAACATGAATGTATATATATTTAGTACATGTGTTTGTGGTTTTTTCCTCTAAGAATAGGGTACAACAAAATGGACAATTAGATATATACTGAACATAGGAAATTGGCTGTATGTTCTGAAAGAGCCTTGCCCAAAGCATTTAGGGGGCCACCTCCCAGAATAACAATAAAAAATAACAGGAAATGACAAACTACAATGCACAAGAAAAAGAACAAAGGTATGCGAAGCAGAAAGGAAAAAAAAGGAATGTATAAATCAAGGTACTTCTTTTAAAAGTTCCTGAAGGCTTACAAAAACGTTCACCCACCAAGAGACAAAAAAGCAATGACAGAAATCAGGAAAGAGGTGCTTGTGAGAGGGGTATAACAGTGGTTACACAATATAGCGAACCAGAGCGTGTTTTCTGTACGCGCGGGTACGCCCAAGTGCAATGACGTGCTTGCACCTAAATTATTTACCAATCACTTGAGTGAACGTGGACACGAGCCTGCTCGTGGCTGTAGCCGCGCTGAGGGAAGGCCATATTACTTTCAAAGCTGTGTTCACACGCTTGTTTTCCACAGCCCGTTGGATCAAGGTCGGCGCCCCTCCTGCTTAGCCGCATCAACAAAAGGCCCAATCAGACACTGCAGTAGATTGACGCACATGCCATGCAACAAAATCTGTGCATGCAAAATGACCCAATGGGATGTCAAGCTTCATCGACATGGCTAGATGTTTTCATGCCTGTGGTGCCAGTTAATCATATAATGCACTGCGGCTGCATGCCTAAACATGACTCCTGGCCACGTCAACAAATAAACCACTCACACATTGCGATGTATTGACGTGGTTACGTTCATGCCTTGTGGTGAAATCCACACATGCAAAATCACCCAATTGAACGTCAAGCTTCTGCAATGCAGCTATGCATCTTCGTGCCTGGTGCACCTGCCAATCATGTCACACGCTGTGGCTGCGCGTCTACACATGATTCCTATCTATGTCAATGAAGGTTCCAATCATACGTTGCAATGTATTGATGTGGTGATGCCAACACCGTAGGACAAAATCTGTGCATGCAAATGAGACCAATCAGGGCACGTGCAATGCGTAGCCATGAATAATCACCCCACTCACAAAAAAATAAGCTTATATTAATCATTGCAACTAGTGCGTGTTGGTCAAACGTTTAGCAAGTAATTACAATAACTATTGGTGCTTTAACTCCTCTATGTGTTCCTTCTTTTTACCCACTTTTAACATAATCGTCTTTTACCTTGTCTTGTCATTTGTTCAGTTTGTCTTTTTTTTTTTCCTTTTTTTCTTCTTTATTAAAAAGTTTTTCATGTTTGTGGCATTATCTTTTTAGTGTTGTCATTTTTGTGATTTTACATTTTCCTCCCAGCTGAACATTTCAACATGTCTAACCATGACAACAGCAGCAGCAGTGAAGATGATGTAATCCAGGTCACCAATGCATCGCCCACCCAGGAAGAAAGCCTAAGTAATAAAAACCCCTGTTTGAGATATTTCATGGTCAAAGAACACTGCTTTAATAAGGAGGCGAGGATGTGCAGTGCACTTTGTGCATGAAGACTCTAAGAAATGGACCATGAAATCTGCTGTCGCAAAGCCTTGGAACACTTGGGTATAGGTGCGTTATAAATGCCATATCATATCATATCATATCTGTGATGATCAATCATCTGGTGAGAGTGCATTGGGATGATGTGGACGACACATATCAGAACTCCAAAAAAACACTAATGTAAAATGCATGGGGCTGATGCATTATGTGCACAAATATTAGCACCCCTATAGCACCTGCATTCACCAATGGGACGTCACCGACAATAAATTAGCCGTCAACTTCTGTAACAGTGTCAACTCCACCTGTTCCAATTTTCACAAACTCCCAGTGTCTCAGTTATGTTATGCTGTTTAGCGTTTGTATAGTGTATTTTACCATTGGCATACATCAAAAGCACTGTGGTGGAATGCCCTGGGGACAGTAGTCCAGGTCGATAGAGAGAGTAGTGTAGTAAACCATGTGTGGGTACACTTGGTATGTGTGCAGCCATTTTGCAATAGGTTTGTGTAGCTGCATACTATTGATGGTGTGATGCTGTGGTTGTGTAAGATCAGTAGAATGTGTGCAGCAAGTCCAATATACTTCGGTATCTGAATTCTGGCAGCACTGGTGTTTGAGAATGACGTTATGTGCGCACCTAGGCCGATTCCGAGAGGGGTATAGCTGCGATCTAAAGACTGTTGAGGTGAACCTCGAGGTGTGTAAGTATGTGTGCAGCAAAGCCGAATTAATCAAAGGGTGTAGATGCATTCTATTGTTTGTTGGTGCAGAGGCAAGAGTTAGCATAGTGGTGTGTTTAAGTGTATGCATGTTTTCCAGAGGGACCCTATCCCTGTTGAGCTTTCAGTGCTTGTCTATGGGGTGGTATCTCCCTATTTCTTGTTGGGTCAGATTATTTTGGCAAAGACTGATGGATGGTGACAGGCATATCTTCCAAAACTTCATGTTACTGTATTGGTGCAAGCAACGTCCTCAGTCAGCAGTTCTGCTAAATGAATCCCTATTAGGACATTCCAAGATAGCTGGGATTAGCAAATAATAAGTGCTAGAACATCCCTTGCTATATAATTTTCCTCACAGATGCCCAGATTTGTTGGATTAGCAAGCAAGGGCATTCCCGGGACTGATAGCGTAGGGCATAATTGGAGGGCAATGATTAAGTTCATAAGTGCTATTAGTGCTTGGGTTGCCAGTTCAGCTAGATAGATTGCCCGTAGGTAGTTCTGCTATATAAATTCACTGGTAAGTGTGAATAGCAGAACAAATGCTAGACGGGCCTTGGTTTCAAGTTCTTCTCTTGGATTTCAAGGTGCGTAGGATTATCAGGCATGTGCCTTCCTGATATTTGAGTAATGCATAATTACATATCCTTGATGAAGCTCATGAGTGATATTGGTGCTTGGGTTGTGGGCCTAGCACAATCAGCCCTAATTAATGGCAATGGATAATTCTAGGCCTCAGAATGTAAGGAATTCCTGTGGATGAGGTCATGAATAGATTTAGATAACTACACAGGTGCCACTACGATTCGTGTTTCAAGTCTGGGCAAAGACTCCAGGAAGTTGGCTGGATATCATCAGGCCTGAAGGACTATGACAGGGTTCGTAATCAGCAGGATACCATGCCAGGTGTCGGTGGTTGTTTGGGTGATTCACTGCATTCCCTTATGTGTTTTTAGGTGAAGAGCCAGGTGTTGAGCACCTTCCGGCAAGCCATGTAGTCATTGCTGTGTCCAATGCAGTGGAGGCAGTGAGTTGAGGCATAACCATGTGTAATAGGGTTAACAGAGACATAGCAGGGTTGGAGGTGGCTTATGAAGGCACACCAGGCTGCAGCATGATTAGTAGAGTTTTAACTGTGCAGTATGTGGTTAGTAAAAACACAGCTGAGTACAATGGGCATACAAAAGACATTACTGATTAGAACAGAGTTAGTAAAGGCAATGGTATGGGAAGAGCAGTGTATAGAGCCAGGTGGGTATAGAAGTGGTTTAAGACGCATAGCAGAGTAGAACTGGATCAGATAACCAAATGTGTGATAGAATATGAAAAGAACATGATATGCAATAGTCATTCCCTGTATCGCAGCAGCAGATATCCACACCTTCACGCCAGGCACCTAACATGAACTTTCAGAGAGTGAAGCAGCAATTGACTATGTTTGGTATGTATATTAAAACAATTAATGCCAAGATCCATTTAATGAAAGCCAATAAGGCCTCATTCACAGAGATCTAAAGCTCAGAACATGTAATTTGTGTGAGATGTAGTGGGGAGAGAAAGGCAAAGGTATTGAGGGTAGGAGAGAGAAAAGGGTAGCAACAAAGTAACAGCAAGGTAGCAGTAAAATGGCCCCACACAAGGGCCTCCCAGAATAAGTGCACGCTTGGACCCCCACTGTCCCATGCAATGGAACCTCAATGCTCTGAAAATCAATCAGACTAAGGAATCCTTACCCGGGTGACCTGGCGAAGGGCACATGAGAAGTGCCAGGTTGTCATGTCCCTTTTTACGTGTTTGAATATAGCACATCTCAAATTAGACCATAACCTACCTGCATACTCTGATAAGTTGTGCTTTTGTCATGAATAAGTTTGCTGAGTCACGTGTGGTTAAGTAAACAGCTTTACTCAGTTCTTAGATTGATCACATGCCTGCATGTCTGCAGACAGCTCAACAGTCCACGGATGTGGGGGCGGCATTTACAAGGCTCAAAATCATTGGGGAGACCTGAAAAATATGTACCCATCAACCAACAAACACATGATGCTAAAATCACAACTAATGTTTACAACATGTAAGTATACCTTGTTGTAGAAAGAATCACATACTTTTTTTTGTAATGTAAGACACATTTCAATGGAGCGCACCAATTACAAACCATAACTGTACACTTCTTGTAATCTCACAGAAATGGCAAGCACACTTGACTGGTTAGAGGATAACTTACCAAAAGAAGAACAATAACATCTCCAATCGTATACAATAGATAGTATAATGTCAACATATAAGGTTTTTACCTTACTGAAATCATTATTTCTATTTCTCTTACAGTACTTAGTTTTCATGAACAAACCATGTCCCAGTTTCATTCATAATTCAATTTCATTCATAATCCCAAGAATCAGAAAGAGAAGTCCTATCCCTAGGCGTAAATACTGTCATCATGAACTTGACTAAAAAATTGGTAAGGATTTTAAGGAACGTTTACAATAGTTAAAGAATCATGTGATTAAAAATGTTCCCTATCACTGTCCTTGTTGCAACTGCCCCCCTTCTCTCCATCAATCACCCCATCAAATTCTGAACATTTTAATCAAAGACAATTTGATGAAACCTCACTTCCTTCCTCCCCTCATGATTATTTTACAGAAATTCCTGATTCTCCCATTTATGTTTCCCATTTCGATACCCCATCCCTTTCTTAAATACATATATATTTTGTCCTACAAATGTTTTGCTTATTGTCGTGTGCGTACCGGGAGGATAGCTCAGGGGCAACATGCTTGCCTTGGAAACAAGACGACATGAAGCAACACATGTTCGATCCCCGAGTCTGCGCTTAGAAACCTCTGGTTATTAAGAATGTTATAAATGCTCAACTAAGACATAATCCTGTGTTCATTTAAAACATAATCCTGTAACAGCGCCTCGATGCCCCCAGGCTGTGTGAGTGCTTCAAAGAATGCAAGTAAAAAAATAAAATAAAAAGTATTCCCTTGTTTTTTTTTAAACTCCCATTATGAGTCGATGGACTACATGACCGTCCGGTGCCCGCACTGAAAATGGAGGTGCCCACGGACAGGCGCGATATCCAGACATATCCGTTTTTGTGTGACACACTTTTAATTAGTTCACGGACACTGTGCATGTCCTATGGACATCCAGCGCAATCGCTGACATTTCCCACCTGAAGGGTGTCTGGGGACGGACGATGGGGCTGTGGATGTCTGGGGACATCATCATGTGGCTGTGCCCATACAGTTTAAAAGTGCTTTCCAGCCAATCTATGATTTTTCAACCAGAAATGTTACCCTTGCACAGCTCCCAGACCCATTCTACGTTGATATGGCAACTTTTTACAACATTCTCAGGCCTATTTTTGACTTTGTGGTCCATGGACAGCACGACTGCCTGTGGACGGTTGCTCTAGAGGGACCCACCCATTACTTTTCCTCATTCTAAATCTGGCTTTCCAGGAGAGAGAATCTGGAAAACACTTGTGTTGCAAATCTCTGCAAATCTGCTGCAATGGCATCTGCTATGGCATCTCTGCCTACCAACTACCCTCACCACCACCACCCAACAACCTTGAGGGCCTGCAGAGGGGACCATGCACAGTTATACAGAGGAGGTTCAAGAAGAAGAAGAGGATGACGTACAGGAATTCCCTGTCACCAGTACTTGGAGTGAGTTTTGGGTGTGGCAAATGTTCACAAACCTTTGAAATGTCCCAAAGGTTTGTGCAAGCAAGTTTCGATGCACTGAGTGCAAAGTTGTGGTCAGTCGCGGGAAACCTGGCTTGTATTCCTACAGAACTGCTTCCATGAGGTGCCACACCAAATCGTCGCACTGCAGTGCTCTGAGAAAGGCCATCATCTACATCTGCTCGTGTCCCCACAAAGGATATTCCTTTGGGGCAGAGGATCCTAGTGCCGGCTTCACAGGCCATACAGAATGCTGCTGACCCTTACCTTTTGAGGGTCACAGTGCTATGCATGTACTGTGAACCACCGATCTGTAGGGGGGAGCAGTTTCAGAGTGCTTTTGAGGCTGAAGTCAAGGAGCATGAAAAACACTGCCACCCACCTAATTAAGGCCTGTCCAACATCTTCCTCTCTCCACCTGCCCCTTCATCCCAGTGGTTGGTGACCCTTGCCCACTTCCGTCCCCTACCTTGCCTCTCCTGGGAAAAAATTTACAAAAAAACAACATTGAAAAAATACAAAAAAAATAGAAGTGAGAAAAAAAAGCACAGGCCCCAGCGCAACCTGCTTAGTCCACGGCACGGACAGCGTGGTAGTGCCCGGACATCTAAAAAATTCCAGGCGAGGGACAATTGGGCTCATTACAATTGGTTTGCACTCAAAAAAGGTGGCTTTTAAAACAATCACTTCTTGGGGGTGTTGGCTTTTATATATTTATTTTTTCTTTTTCATTTTACAAACTGAACTAAGAAAGCATTTCACTGATTTTCATTATTTCTTCTCACAGAAACTGCTTCAAAACATTTTCAACTTTATCCCCCAAAAATCTGATTCCCAACATCAGTTAGATGGAATCCATAACACTGAAAAATGTTGGCTCTATGAAATGTAATGTTCTAATTAAGGAACAATATCATCCCAACATCGCAAACAAAAGCACACACAGCTTAATTGACATTGTGCCTCACTTTTTCCATTTACAGACCTAATGAACTGGAATGCATCCACAGCTGTTTCTGGGCAATTCGTGAAAACCTATTTTGGAATTAGGGAACATTTCCTTCAACTTTCCAAATGTCTCCTTCATTGCAAACTGTAATGAAATTCCAGTTGTATTCCCCAAACTGTTCCCACCACAATGAATTATAATAATATCTGGATGCTTCAATTGAGCCATATTTGCAAAAAATTTGAGCAAGTCCACCAACTTCGTGCCACGCACTGCTTACCAGAAATCTTCCAATTCAGAAAATCAAAGATTTTTGGCTATTCCACAATGCTCTGCATGCATCTTCACCCAGTGGACCCATGAATCCCCCCAAATCCAAACACTCTGTCTGATGCAAGGCATTACCATGGTCATTTTCAATCCTCTCACAACTCCTACTAACAAAACTCCTGCTAACCTCTCTTCCTGAACACCACACCCTGGAAACCTGATTGGCTGTCCCTCGATGTCCACAGACACCTCAACTGTCTGTGGCATCCACAGTCCCCTTTACATGCCAGAGAACCTCAAAAGATCTGCATGTGGCATGTGCCATCCGTGGACAAAACGCAATATCCGAAACAGATTGTCCAATTTAAAGGGGGAGGGGATGGAAATTAAACACAATGTACATTATTTAATCTTTAGTGGTCACTCTGAAAAGAACCTTGTTTTGGGGGGTTTGTTAACAAACACCTTTTATTTCCTTTTCTTGTTGCTTTTATGTTTTTATTTCCTCTCAGGAACCTCTTCAATGAATTCCTAAGATTGTAAAGGAAAATTGCATTTCCGAAATCTGTGAAGTGAACTCAGTATGGACAAAAATATTCACACTCTGAGAATTGATATTATCATTCTTAAAAGATTACATTTCTGCAGCATACAAAAATGCAGATAAACCTTTATTGACAATCTGCTATGATTGTTCATTTTGAGGACTGAAAATGTCAGGTTGCTTGATTGTCGTGAAGAGTATTGAAACCTCCGTCCCCAAGTACCACAGAGAGAGAATACAAGATTACTCCCTATGTGATCATTGAGGCCACAGGTGGGTAGTTCTTGAAGCTCGGATCCACGGAAAATGATGAAACCCAAGGCAGCTGTTAGCAATCAACTGAGCACAGTACAAGCAAACAAGCAGAATAAAGAGCAGGGCTTACCTAAATTGATGGGTGAGGAAGCCCAGAACCTATGATGGTTGATAATTCCGTGGAGGGGCACGTGAGCTGGTTTCCCCGATGACAGTGGGGAGAAGAACTGTAGGCTGGGTTATAACCCAACTTGCCCTCCTGTAACTTGATGAAACAAAAAGACCAAAATCCAAAGTACTTGATAACGTAATGCAGTGAAGAGGAAAAAATGGCAAGTCCAATTCAGGGTAATCCAAGACAGTCCAAAAAAGCGTTCCGAGTTCGAGATGATCCAGCAAACAGAGCCAAAGACTTGAGCAAAGCAAATCCGAAAACAGTCCAAGAGTCAAGTGCCGTGAAACACAATGATCCAAACGCCCTACAGAGTCCTCCAAAGAACAGCTGTGTTGTGCGGACGTGCGGAAGTTCAGCCCTTAAGTAGCGGAGGCTTCCGCGTCACCTGATCCGTGACTGAGACAGATGAACGTGTCACGTGTCCCGCAGATGCGACACGTGAGCGTTGTTTTGATCTCAATGGTCTCCATGATCACGGAATTGACTTTCTGCGGGCAGCGTTCTGTAGCCGGCGCCTGCATCTTGCAGATGCCATGGCAGACGCCAGTGAAGGAACGGGGAACCCTTGAGTCTGCATATGTGGCCCTTGGGGTAAACCCGCTCACGTGACAACCGCCCACAGTGAGGGACATGGAGTGGAAACCTGACTGGGGTAACTGGTGTATTGTGAGTGTTGCCTGTCCTAGATAGAGTGTGAGTATTGTCTGACATAGATGCTTGTGAAAAAGGGACAGAATGAGGGGACAGCGTGACAGAAAAGCTGTGTTGACAGCTCCATGTGCATCTTTCATGTATTTCCTAAAAAATATTCTGAGCAGCAGGAAACAGTTGCATTAGGCTTTTAAAAAAATCCTTCAGCACAACTTGCAAAGACACTACAGTCACAACCCCCAAACTGTCCCCTCCAGAATGGACCATCACGATATCTGGACATATAAAATGTGGAATCCTCTCACAGAATGAAAGCAAGCTTGCCCAGTTTGAGACACAAACTGCATTCCAGGCAACCTCCACTTCTGCCAATCCAATATTTCCAAGGATGCCAGGATTATCAACACATACCTTCAATGACCGAATTGAAAAGTCCCCCAGAATCCACACAATATGCCTACTCAAACACATAGCCATAGCCATTATCACTGCTCTCACAACTCCTCCAAACAAAACACATACAAAACACATACTACCCTCTCTTCCTGCACAACACATCCAGCAAGCCCGATTGGCTACTCCCCACAGTCCCCTTTCCATACCATTCTCCCACAAAAGACCTGGATGTGGCATGTGCTTTCCGCAGATGACCACAGTGTCCGTGGACCCACTTACAGAGGGCAGCTCTTCTACCCTTTCCACTTCCATGTTCTCGACAGTCCCACATTGACTTCTTTCAAAGAGTCACGCATCCATCCAACAATCACATCCAAAACCTCTAAACCTAACCCTGTCATCTCACTTCAAAACATCAGATGTACACTTGAACAATAACTACTGTGCAACTGCCCAGGATTTTTATTTCTAGATTCAACAAGAACTCTCACAAAAGAAAAAAAAAATATATATATATATATTTTTTTTTTGTGAGAGCAATTTTCTCTGTCACTTGCATATGCTGTCACTATTCACATAATACACAGTCTAACCCTAGATCAAGCATTGATTGACATTCACAGCACAGTATTTAAAGAAGGTCAGAGTTACGTAGCACTTGTCTGCATAACCTCAATGGTCTATTCCTAGTTAACTTTGATGAAAACAAAATCAATGTTGACATTCCTTGCATCAGCAATACAGCAGACTATTGGCAGTATAAACCACCATTTAACTATGTACCCTGTACCTCAAAAAAACAAACATTTTAAAAAACAAATAATAGAAACAGAACCTATAGCAGATTTCCCAACAATACCACACAAAAACAACAACCAACTCCTGCATCAAACAATACAACCACACAAGTATACAGTACACACATGTCTTTTCTCCACAAACAATCTGCAATGCCATCTAACCATCCACAAACAGAACTTTCCGGCTCATTTAAATTCACAAACACAACTGGAGTAAATTGGTATGCTAATGTGAGAATTAATCTTCTCTTTCAATTGTCCCCAATTGTTCACAAAATGTACATAAACGGCTGATATCAGTTGTGTTTGCAAATGCTCGTCCGTCACATAAATGCCACAAATAATCCTGACAACACTTATAGTGTCTCGGGTATTAGGCAAGAATTGGACTACTGTGCAGGAATTGTAAAATGTACCCTAAACATACAAGAAGCTCCACAAGCATTCCTAATGTACTTATTACAAGTACTGGATTTCATACACGTGGAAGTATACATGCACTCTCTGCAACCATGTTTCACAAGAATCTAATGAATAATTTCTATATGTATCCACACAAATTGGGAATCCATTCCTTTTCACCAGCTTCTTCATAAAGCAAATCATGGCATATTATGCCATTCTTGCAATTCAGACAATCGTTCCACCATGCAAATTAATTCACATGGCCAATATGTCATACTAATGCTTCCAAGGTACCTGTATGGTACCAAAAATAATTGTAAGCTTACAGGCTTCACACACAGCTAAGTATGTCTTGGAAATAAAACCTTCACAACAGTCTGTATAATATACTACGCTGGTGCTGCAACTACTTCAGAGCACTACACTGCACATGTGAAGAAAGAAAGTTGTTTGATTGAATGTAACCATACCTCTGTTACCCCAAAGCATAGCTTACCAGCAAATATAACAAACACCTGCTTAATATTCCTCCAACCCAAATGTAGTCACTAAACTATAGCACAACACAATTAACAGTTAGAATACCCATAATACTGCAAGAACAGTTTCAAAGTCAATCTAGTTAGAATACACCCAACAGGTATCTAACTACTTCAAAAACACCCTTCATTGCAAAGCACTACAAATACGCTATCTGTATCGTTATATGACAACACATCTTCTAACCTCTAACGCAGTTACAGTACACCAACAGTTTTCTAACTATTTTAAGCATTCCCATAATTAAAACATACTTCAAACAAACATACTATCACCTTTACACTCACGTAACTGTAATCAGAATTTTTTATGCAGTTTGAATATTTTTCCCCAATGATTATGTAATGTGAAAACAACAAACAGCGATGTGTCATACACTAATGTTTTAGCAAACACAGTACTTAAAATGTACTGTATGTCTGAGCCTAAAAATTAAAATGCCCATTAAACACGATATACCCCTTCAGCTTTTGTACTATCATGCTTAACCAATTGTACTGTTTTTTTACACAGAAAAGAAACCACGGAAGACAGCTGCATGACACTCCAACACTAAGTAGCCACAGCAATCTTAATGAAGTACATATTCTGTGAGCAGTATCCTCTACAATCATAAGTACTGTATATAATTCAATTACATAATTCCTCCATATTACAAGCACTTTGTACTCCCACTACATAATGTACAATTACTGTACACATTTTCCTACTATGGTGATTCTGGCCATACTCCTATTACATTACCTATAATTACAATACACATATTACTACTGTGGTGATTTTACCCAGTGCACATATTCTGGGTACCATGGCCTTTGGCCATGCCCAAGGATGTGGTTACTGACCACAACACAAATAACAGTATAACAAGTAAGCTTCATACACAGCCAATTGATACAACTCACCCCCACCCCCATGGCAATTGAAATGATGTTTACTGATACTGAAATTGACAGTGGGCCTGGTGGCTTTTGCAAGCCCTTTTTCACCTATAGAAACAGCCCTACATTACCTTCATTCCACTTCCCTACCATTTCTATGCCCTCTTTCAGCCACCAAAAAAACCCACATGTCTTTTCAAAGCTGCCCGTTTACTGCGATCTCTGCAAACTTCCACTTTGTCCTCGGACAAAGACAGCACCGGCCCGGCCTGTATCAACCTACAAAAACAGCAACATATATCTTTTTTCTACTCCCACACCCTTCCCAGCCCTACTTTCCACCACCAACTGACCGAAAATGTGTTTTCCAGACTTTTTCCTCACCACCCTTTCTGCGGTCTGATGGGACTGTCCGTGGGGCCATCATGGCAGACGTTTCCCAAAAATTTGATGCATCTCACACTCTTCACCATCCAATCAGTGAGTGCGTCTGATGTCCTCAAACACCATGTTGGCCCATGGGCCAATCAGAGGCCTGTCTGTAGACCAAACAGGGAAGTGAGTCCACAGACCAAACCCAGATATCAAACATCTTTTGGGCCTACTTTTTAGAAGTTTTAAAAACAAACTACTGGACAGAATTACACCAAATTTTCAAAAGCATCCTTTTTGGACTAAGACCCCACTCCTGCTGCAAATTAGGTGAACATCGGTCCAGCAGTTAGGGCTGTAGACGTGAGCAAAACCACACATTTTGGGACCCTCCCTATAAATGTGCCCCCCTTGATGACACCTTACCAAACTTCGCAGGATCAATCTGATTGTACATATACATTTTTTGCAAAGTTTCATGAGGATTCGTCTGGATGGGTCCCAGATCTCATAGCTTTTGGTTTCACAGTCAAATCATGATTCAGGCGTAAGCGCATACATTGCTGATGCCAGAAGGGGTGAGGAAAACGCAATGCCATTTGTGTGTGTAAATAATTCATGCCTGGTATGAAATGAGTATGGTCAATGTCTTTTATTGGTACATTTGATGTTAGGAATTTCACAGTGGACATTTTTATTTTATGTCCTCTCAACATGCATGCCTTTCTTCTTGTCTCATAATTGCTTTCGGAGTGTGGCAGCTGGTGCCATATCCTGGTAGCTCTTCCTTTTTAGAGAGCTCATGCAATGGATATGGGTGTTGTTTTTCTGATGGATGTTTCATCCATAGCTCCATGGATTTTCATTGACACGTGTGTGAAGTGGAACATGAGACATGTGTGTGTGTGTGTGTGTGTGTGTGTGTGTACACTCGTGGAATCAGAGAGAGCTTGCGGTGATGGAGTAAAACATGGTTGCATAGGTGTTTCTTCTTTGGCCTGCTTATGTAAAGAGTAGCTATGGATAGTGTTGGGATGTATAGGTACGCACAGGTATGGATGGTCCACTTGGAAAATTGGGAAATTGTGCTTGATATTTGTCCGTGAACTGTACAGAAGTGTATGATTCTTTGCAGAACTGGGGGCAGATTGGGGCGTGTGTATTTCAGTGTGGAGAGTGGGTATCCTTTACTTGGGTTTGATTTGGCAAGTGGAACAATGACACAGAAGTGTGAAGTGATACAGTTTCAAGGCTATATTGGACCATACGGTTAGAAAGCCGTGGCTAGATGGATGTCATGTTAGGTTTTGTATGCACCTTGCCTTCTGTATGGTGAGTTGGTTCTCCCTGTGTATGTACTGCTTTGTGTGACATTACAATTGGCTTTGTTGATCACCCATGTAGCACAGGTGGTGCAGGAGTGTGTTGCGCTTCTGGTCTGTGTATATTAAGGCACACTTTATTAGTGATGGGCAAGAAAACATCCTTAGTAGGCCTCAATCATTTTGTCATTTGGTGTTTGGTCCTTTGCGTGCTACTGCAGGTACTCCAGCTTTTATGTTTGTCTGTGTAATGGGCCTTTACAGCTCCAATGATTGGCCGTTGTATTATGTTGTGTTGAGATTTCAGAAAAGTGATGTGATGTTGTGCCAGCATCTGTATTCAGGTGATACATTTATATGTGTGTATATACCCGCCGGTGACAGCGTGTCGTATTGTTGTGTGTCGACAAAGAGGAACGTGCTGTTCTTGTCCAGCCCACTGTTCTCCTCATTTCCGATGTTGTCAATGGTGTCTCACACGTGTGATGATTTAATCTGTGACTTATTGACACACATGTTGACTGAGACCACAGTGAAGTAAACCATTTGAGTTGCTACCTATATTTCGATGTTACCTGTGGGGTTCTTGTTTTGTTGTAAAGCTTGTATCCCTGCCCATGATCGCTCTGCCATGCAGACAAGGATGTCCAGTTCTCGGGGTGTGTCGAGTCTGATGGGTCTCATTATTCTTCAAGTGTGAAGATCATTGTGTGTTTTGACCCCACACGTGCCTTCTTAATGTTGCAGTTTTTTAAAATTCTTTGGATGTCTTGCCCTTAATGCCCAGACCATTCACCTCCTCCATGACCCTCTCCCAGAGGGCAACCATTGACGGATGCTTGTACGGCGTTCTGACAGGTTGTGGAGTTCGGGAGTTCTGTGTTGATTTGTAGGCAGATGTGCACCAGGACCTCAGATTCTGCTTCTGAGAAGTTTCACTTCTTATGAGTGGGTTTTTGGGGAACCTCTCCTCTCCCCTGACCTTCAGGAAATGTGTAGTTTGTCATTTACAGTATCTCATGCCTTAAGTACAGGTTATGGGAGAAGGTTTGTATTAATAATTTCCTTGTGGTTGGCATTACTAAATGCTTTTATCCGAAGTTCACACTTGTATGCATTTACTGCATTACACTGACTCAGCAGTTAATTCGTTTAATGGAGTTAGATTCGGCTTTGCTTATGAAATGGATGTGATGTGACATGGGGTGTGTCCTGGATTCTAGTGGTGTGTAGCGAGGTTCTGCCGAAAATAGTAGGTGTATCTATGGGTGTGCTCAAAGAACTGATGGTGATTCTGTGAAAATGTATGTTGATTTTGTGGATGTGTCCTAGGCTGTTCCATGGCATAGCGGGTGCATGTTAGTTGTGATTCATTGTCCAGAGGTGTTTACTGTGTTATAGGTTACACCTGTAAAATGATGCTGGGAGTGTAATGAGTGCGGTGTTGCAGTGCAACATATGTTGTGTTACTGCGTTGTATGTGTGATGTTAATCTCTGATGTGTCTGATTGTGATATTAGTATTTATTTGCAAGTGATTTATGTTTTTCCAAGTTGATGGACGGAGATGGCATATGTGGCTTTTTTGGTAAATCATGTACACATTACAAAGGATGTTTCAACTGGTGGAAGTTCTTCTCGATTTAAATAACTGGCCTAATACATTTCGTTTTTCATGTTACACCATAGCTAGTCAAAAAATATAATGCTTTACTTTACCAGATTGTTGGCATACTTAGTGAATGTGGCCCAAGGTGACTTTCCTTAGACATCTGTACCTATTTCTGATCGATCGATGGCATTTTCCGGAAAGATATCACGATATGTTTAGGACAGCACCAGGTTCAAATCTTTGTACAAATGCTGACACCCCTGTTCCTCCATTTACATGTTTTGCCTCATTGTGATGTTATGCCAGTTGTGCCTGTCCTTTATTGATTACATAATCACGCACATCCTCCCCTTCAAAGGTGCAGCTTATTGAGAGTCTCATGATTTATGCAACAAGACGTCTATTTCAGTCATTTACACTTCCAAGTGATGAACGGGCTAATGTGCCGATGCTGCATTGTACTAAGTGTTCTCTGTATTTTACCTGAAGCATTGATCTTATGATAAAAGCTGCTCCTTCTTCATTCTATATACCGAATCTTCACACACATATGGTCCCACCTTTTCCCCAAGATCAACATGGAACCTTCAGGGAACTAAATGCCAACCACTTAGAGTTATTCATACAACACGTTCATTATCTTTGATTTAATCACTGCAGATTAGCAAGTATAAAAACAAACAAAAATCCAATCTTTTTTTTTTTTTAGGGTTGAGCATTAGAACACCAGGGGCCAAATTATCACAACTTTGCAATTGTTCAAGAAACGTTAGAAAATTGGGCTTTTTCGATAATATAAAACAGAGCCAATTTGTATTATCTACAAAGGTTTTCAGAAGGGAAAAATGAAGCAGACTCTTTATTTACTATGTTAGCTCGGAGGATAGCTCAGCGGCACCATACTCGCCTTGGGAGCAAGACGACACGAGCAACACAGGTTAAAATAACAGTGTGATTCATACTTGCCATAGAGCAAATGATTACATATAATATCAACTGGTGCAAATATTAGGTTATATGGCATAGGTGCTTCTGTGTCTAAAACATATATGGTTTCTTAGTCTTGTCTGTCTGGGAAAATGTCTCGGAGATTTTCAGTTGATCAGATAATTTGGTTAGGTACTGACCATTGTTTTTTGTGAAATGGTATTTATTGAGTATGGACCTTGCATTGAGAAACAATGGAGCACTTTACAGAGGTATACATCAATACAGATACACAAAAAAGTGCTTTATTATAATTAGTTATTTATAACGTTCTCAATACCCAGAGGTTTCTAAGCCCATATCCGGGGTTCAGACCTGTGTTGCTCCGCGTCTTCTTGCTTCCAAGGTGACTGCGTTATCCCAGAGTTAAAGTACCTCCTTTTAGAGGTATACAAAGATACATATACATAACAGAACGCTTTTCAGAGCTAACAAACAAACATATATACAGTGGAGGGTAGGATACATTGGGGCACAGGGGAGGGATACAACTGTACAGGGTGGCAGGGAGGATATGACGAGGAGAGGGGCACATGGTGTCTAGCGAGTCAGGTGGTGATGGGGCGAGTGATGGCCTAGCTATTGGGAAGGAAATTCTCCTTTAAGAGGTGGGTCGTCAGTTCTTTTCTGAATTGTAGGAGGGGGGGTGCTGACAGGGAAGAGGTTCCATAGTCATGGGTTGTAGGAGGAAAATACTGGTGTTCTGCTCCTTTCCTTTTTGCAGCATCAGATTTCAAGGCTGCACTTGTCCTGGCTTCTTGTGGTGTGCTCTCTGCCAAAGATGTTGAGCTTCTCTGCAAGGTTGCTGGGTGGTTTGAGGGTGACTGCCTTATATATGATGCAGCAACACTTGAAGGTGATTCTTGCGTGCAGTGGGAGGCAGTGAAGGTCCATGAGAGCCAGGGTGATGTGGTTGTATCTGTCTAGACCCTTGTTGAGGTGTGAGCCATGTGTAGGGAACTTCTCAGGGGCAAAAGGGAGGACGATGGGAGGCCTTGCAGGAGGGCATTGCCCCAATCCTGGTGGGATAGGGCCAATACTTGAACAGTGGATCTTAAGCTGTCCGGAGGCTGGTAGGGCTTGTCTTTCTGCAGGAGGGAGAGCTGATACCAAGCTGTCTGAGTTTTCTTAGCAAAGTGCGTCTTGAAGGAGAGTTATTTGTTGATGTGCACCCCAAGGGACCTGCCGCAGGAACTGCAGACAGGTGTGAAGTGCTCAGGATTCATGGTTGATAGGTCTGTATGTATGGGGGTTATACACTGGATATCAAAGACTGGGTCAGAGAGAAGTAGGTTTTGAGCCTGTGGAGGTCCTTAATGGAGTCAATATTGAGGTATAGCTTTGTGTCGTCAGTGTATTTGTGGATGTCGATGTGTGTGGCTAGGCGGTCTCCCTGAAACTTCATGTATAGATTGAAGATCACTGGGGAGGGGGTGGTACCCTTTGGTACTCCACAGGTCATGGGTTGCATCAGTAATCTAGTGGAGTCTATATGAAAAATGTTCTGGAGGTTGGAGAGGTAGGACTTGAGCCAGCGTAGCACAAGGTTGCTCATCCCCATGCACCAATTTAGGGTTTCCATGAGCACCTGGTGGTCTAGTGTGTCTAAAGCGGCTGAGAGGTTGAGTAGAACCAGGTGGCAGGGCTGGTCATCATCAAAGCTGTTCAGGGTGTTGATGACCACGTGTATAGTTGCTGTCTTCGTGCTACATCTGGGTCTGAACCTGGATTGGTATGTTTGAAGGAGGAGATTGTTGGTGTTCATTTGTTTCTGCAGTTGCACAGCTACTGCTTTCTCGATGATCTTACCTAGAAAGGGAAGATGGATGATAGGGCGATAGTTAGCTAGGTTATAGGGATCCAGAGTGTGTTTCTTTAGTACAGGGAGGATGTGTCCTGTCTTAAGGGTGAATGGGAAAGTGCCTTGAGTTATGGAGCTTTTGATGATCTCTAAGTAGAGCAGAAGAGCTTCTGCAGTGAGGGTGTTGAGGATGGATGCTTGGAGGATGCCGCATGTATACGATGTGGCTTTGAGGGTGGCCATGGCTTCTACCAGGTTCTCTGTAATGAGTGTCTTGAATGTTGTCCAGGGTGTGGAGATTTCATGATGAGGGGCTTGAGGTGGGTCTGTGGATGCAGAGCTGGTGTATATGTGCTGGCAAATCGTGCTGATTTCCTCAATGAAGAAGATGTTGATCGCAGTGGATTTTTCAATGGAGGGTGGTATGACACTGTCGGGTAGCAGGTTGATGCACTGATTGACTGTTTTGCAGAGGCAAAAGATATGAATGCATTATGTAATTTCATTCACAATTACTGTTAGGAAAGATTTCTCTTTCCTGCACCTTTCCTTCCATCATCATGGAATACCCAAACATTTTGCTTTTATTTTTCAATCTGACCTGTACATTTTGCAGCACAGTGAAGCCTTAAGCTTCACTACACTGGCCTTTGCTCATATGTTATGGCGAAACTGATATGTCCTTCAGGCTGTCAGTACTGGGAAACCTTGTTTTCCTTAGTCGTGTTATGGTGTTACTACTTTTGGTTACTTTTGTATTACTTGCGGTAACATTTTATCACTGTGCACAGCAGCTTACAGTGCAGTACAATGGGTGCATTTTTGTTTTGCCCTAGACTGACAGCCAGAGGATTTGTGGTTACTCTAGGTGTGCTAAAAGTAAAGGCTGGTGGCAGCAGTAACTTTTCCTCACTTTTTGTGGATGTTCGTGTTAGCTTTACCGCGTTTACCTAACTGTGGCTACTGGTCAAACATGGCCGTACCACAAGATTTTTCAGCTGTTCTTTTTCCACCTTGGCTTTTAGCCTTCTTCCTGGCCTGAGAGGCCAGAAAAATACTTATAAGGACTTCCAGTGCCCGGAAAATCAGGAGCTTTTAGTGGGCTACTGGAGGTCTGATTGTGTATGCTGTCAGGATGTGGGCTGGGTCTGTCTGACCCCAATCCACAAACGTGTTTTAGTGTGTCTGACTGATTTGTATGAAAGTTCCCACCAGTGTTCCTGATTGGACCACTGCTGGGGTGTGTGTATTGGCTAGTCCTGCTATTGGCTAGTGGGAGTTTCAGCTCTTACCTGGCTCTTAGCTGGCTTTTAGGATAAGAAGAGGGCGACTGCACCCAATCTTCAGAGATCCTGGAGAAACCTGAAGGAGCCAAGTATTCTATCCCGCTGCGAGACCCACAGAGAAACCTGAGACCTGACTGAAGGAAGCCTGGCAACCAACTTCTGCTGCTTTCCTGGAGGAGGCCTGTCTTGCTCATGATCTTTAGGAGTTCTGCAAAGTAGCTACGACCCTTGGAGTGGAAGAACCATCCATTCTCGATGTTTGCTCAGTGCACTGCCAAGGGAAACCTTCAGAAGTGCCCTGGAATGTCCTGTGGTTTCATTTCTGACCTGAGAGGGGTGTTACATTGAGTTTTTCTGCATTCTCTGAGCAAGAGTCCTTGCAAACGTAAAAGACACCAACCAGAGATCAGCTTGAACCTGCAACCCCTCAGAATCGAGGACTGCGACTTTTGGTGGGAAAAGCAACATTGGACCTTCTTCCTTTGTTCTGCCAGGTCTGGGGATGAATCTGGTTACGTGGAGTAAGTTACAGAGTTTCTGACCTAACCTATTCTCCCATTATAAGTCAATGGGCTTATAATAATACTTATTTCGAACACTATTGGCTTTGCCATTGCTTGCTAGCGCATGCAATCTGACTGTTAGGGCTACTTTTGGGCATTAGTGTAACTTGAACCGTAAACCTAAGAACCCTTCACAGGACCGCAGAGACCCTGCATGCATTTTTTTCTGTATTCTAAGTTGTGTGAACTGTAACCTAAACTATTGGGCAAAAGGCATCAGGTAATTTAGGGCTGGACAATTTTAGTTAGGATCATCTCTTTGAACCTTTTTGTACATAATACCTGTCTAACCTTTCCTTTGAAGGAGTTTCTGATATATATTATGTCCTGTAACAAAGTGAATGTATATATATATATATATATATATATATATATATATATATATATATATATATATATATATATATATATCTGTATTTAGTTTGATAGTGTTGTGTGTTATGTCTACCTGCTTGTAGTCATTTTCCTATAGTGTGTTTTGGTCGTATATAAATAACTGTATTTGCATACCCTTTACAAGCACACCCCTATGAATAACCTAGCCCAGACCACCTGTCAATGCTACCTAAACTGGTTTGGCTGCAGCTTCCCAGAGTTGTTCCTGTTACAATATTGGTTGGCTTTCTATATATCTGTCCACCATGCCAGAGTATAGAAAATAATTCCTAACAATTACCACCCGTGGCACCAGGCAATCAGGTGGCCAAGAGCAGAGGCTGAATCGAGCAATGATAGCACACTTTCCATCCAGGCTTCTTGCTCCTCTCCACCAGTCCACCCTCTTGTTTCACCAGTATGTCTCGGCCACCATGAATCCCATTGTTCACCTCTTTCCAGACCACCTTCCTGGCTTCCTGCTCTCTTCTGCTAGCCCCCACTCTCAACTGTGCTTTCTGGAGCACAATCAAGGAAATAGTAATTTGATTAAGTGAAATCAGGAGCACAGGGGCACAGCTGTGTTCACTTAAAATGTTATGGCCATTAGCACCACCGATCTTTCCAGAGTTGTACATATTGTTAGTGGATGGGGGAATGCTTACTATGCTGGTAAAGGACCTAAGCCCTTGATGAAGGTCCATGGTTTAGTCGGATAAGTCTCATTGGGATACATAATTACACTTAATACAGACAAAACACAAAGAGACAACAACACATACAAATATGAGTATATACAGGGACAGAGAATTAAGCAAAAAAGCAGAAGTAGTAGCAGAAAGAGTTCATAACCTAACTGATTATCTTTATGCAGAGAAATGATTGCTCTGTTTCAAAGCTGCTATTTACTGTATGTATGTGTATCAAATGATGTCAGTGAACCCTAAGGTAACGAGTGTGAGTACAATGTATACAAATATGAGCATATACAGGGAAGGTATAGTAATAAAAATAAAACTATGAGAAAGTGCTGATAACTCTAATGATTATCTTCCTGCACAGAAAGGATTGCTCTCTTTCAAGCCTGTGTCTTCCACTATATATATGTTTCATATGATATGACTTGACCCTAAGTCTACAAATATAGTACCTTTTCAATGTTTACTTCCTGACTGTTACTGAAGAAAACTATGTGGCTTAGATATGTCAGTAAAGGAAAAAAAGGGAGAGCCAGCCATGTGATGTCATCAGTGATGTCATCAATGACATTTGTGATGTCATCTTTGATGTCCTGGGTGTTAGTGTTAGCAGTGCACGGTGGCGCGAGTTATGGTTGCTTATCTTACCATAACTGCCGAATTTCAGGGGTTTTTCGGTTTTACTTTGAACCATAACGTCCCTTTAACAAAGTTTTTTTACTGAATTTGATAGGTTTTTAGTAGCACAACTTAACCATAACGTCCCTTTAACAAAGTTTTTTCACTGAATTTCATAGGTTTTTAGTAGCGCAACTTAACCATAACCTCCCTCTAACAATGTTTTTTTACTGAATTTCATAGTTTTTTAATAGCACAACTTAACAATAAGAATTTTGACTTTATGTACATGTAATATGGAACATACTGAACCCTTTCTACTGAATTTGACTGTCCGCAGACATGTTCGAACAACAGTACCACCACCTAAAAACTCTGGGGGGGTATGTGTAATTGTTATATCATAACATAGGAACATTTAACACATTCACATACAAAGTATATGTAGTATTACTTAAGAAATGTAACCCATATATGTAACACACTAACCATTCATTTAAATACAATATGTTCTAAAATGGAATATACCAAAAGAAGATAAAGTGGCTTCCAACATAATTACCTCACAGACACTCCACAACTAAGAGCAAGACCAGATGTACAGACTATTCACCACATACTTTCCTGAAATAGTAAGTGCACTTAATTTTACTCATATATTTATAAACTTTCTGTATTAGATAAAAAAAATATATTACTTTTTTGTTTTCTCACAGAAATGTGTACTACTCTGGAGTGGCTAGAGGAGCATTTCCCACAAGACGAAATGTCAGAACATAGTGCACCTAATGGTACACACTTTACTATATAAACCAATTAATAAATATTATTTTGTATACATTTAACATATACATTTTTTTTTTACAGACCATACAAAAATTGCCACTACCACAGAGAAAGAAGCAGTGGATAACACCCTGGAACACATTAACCAAAAAATGGACCAACTTATGGCAAATTTTAACGATTTGAAGAACTTTGTGGAAGATGACCTAAAACTACCAACAACATACCATTGTCCCACCTGTACTTGTCCCCCCTCACCATATCCCACTCATTTAACCCCAAACCCTCTCCATGGACCAAAACGTTTTGATGACATTTCCATCCCGTCTTCACCTGATCCCAATTATGTTGAAATCCCTAATTCTCCTGTTTTTGTTTCGTTTCTGCCCCACCTTCTCAGTCATAAATTGTGTATATATGTGAAATAAAGTTACTTTTTTATATTATGTTGTAATTACTTTCAGTTCTTTGTGTTAAAACCAATTTAGGTGTCCACGGACAGCGCGGTTGTTCGGAAATGTTTGTAAATAAATGAAAATGTAAGTGTCCTGAGGACACTATATCTGTCCATAATGTTCTCATGCAAGTTGAAACTGTTCCTAGAACACTCGTACCGTCCTGAAATGTTTGTAAATAAATGAAAATGGAGGTGTCATTAAGAACACTATACCTGTTCGTAGTGTTCGCTAGCAAGTTGAAACTGTTCTAAGAACACTCCTGGTGTCCTGTATTGTTCGTAAATAAACGAAAATTGAGGTGTGCTGGGGACGCTATGTCTGTCTGTATTGTTCGCAAGTAAGTTAAACTGTGCTAAGAACAAACGGCTATCCGTAACTGTTTGTTTTACGTGTGATGCACTTTTAATTAGTTCAGGACCCGAACACTGTCCGTAGAACATCCACACGCATGCGCAAAACAATGTCCGTACATTGGGTGACCTGCGGACGGCCGCTTCCTTAGCGAACATGCTCACGAAGCAATCATGTGACCGCACCCACGCTGATTGCGTGTTCTGAATGCGGACACTGTTCGTATCCCCGAACAGTTTAAAAGTGCATTTCCAAGTAATCCACAATATTTCTCATTAAAAACTCACCATACCACAAATCCCACATACTAATCCTAAGTTTCCACATAGTTTTTGTGACTTTTTGAACCTTTTTTGGTGTTTGATCTGTCTTGCGGACGGCGCGCATGTCCACAAACCGCGCACAAGCACCCCTATAAAAGACCACGCCCTAGAGCTCATTCCCATTGTATTTCTGGCTATTCCACATATCACACTGCATTTTGAGGCATACTTTGCAGATGTTGAGATTTCCATCTCCAAGACGATGACATCCATGGCTCCACTATTGCCACCTGGTGCTACATCTGCCTCAGCACCACCCCCACCCCCTCCATCACCACCATCTCCCCAAGGGCCTGAAGAGGGGAACAGGAGTGAGGATACAGAGGAGGAAAAAGAGGATGACGAGAATGAGGTAGAGGAAATCCCTACTACCCACCCTCGGCATGATTCTTGGGTGTGGCGGTTGTTTACCGTTCATGGGAATGTTCCTAAGGCTTGTGCGAACCATGTCACCTGCAATGAGTGCAAAATGGTACTCAGTCGCGGGAGGCATGGTGCGTACAGCTTTGGGACCACGACCATGAAGTGACACCTGAACTCCACACTGCGGCCATTCGCCAGGTTGTTCCTTGCGAAGAGCGTAGTAGGTTGATTGCCTCAACTTCATCCTCCGATTCTGATCCTGTCACCACAAGGAACACCTCTGTGTGACAGGGTCTTCCTCAAGCTGCCTCACAGGCCATACAGAATTCTGATGACCCTTACCTTTCGAGGGTCACAGATGTATGTATGTACTGTGACACAGTACTCTGCAGGGGGGAGCGACTTCGGAGTGCTTTTGAGACTATCGTCTCAGAGCATGAGAAGACCTGCTCACTACGCAAATAAAACCCACTCTACATCTTCCTCTCTCAGCTCACCCTTTTTTATCCCTGTGGTTGGTGTCCCCCCTTTACCCTCCTTTCCCCTCCTCTCCTAGTGTGTTGTGTATAAAAAACCAAAAAAAATACAAAATAACAAAAATAAAAAAAAATAAGGCTCTTTTCAGAGCCGCCTTTCACAGTTAAAAAATAGAAGTGAAGATAAATAAAGCAGGGCCCTTTGTATATCTTAAAAGTCCGCGGACAGTTCGCGAACATAAAAAAAATTGGGGTGCTACCCTATTGTAACCATTGTATTTTTCTCTGGGAGCAAGTGATGGCTCTGAAAAGAGCCTTTGGGAGGTGTTTGTATGTGAAAAATTATAAATACTTAACACCTACTTCAAAATGGATGCTGTATTTTTAAAAAAGGTTGCAATGCATTTTGTACATTTCTCAGAAAAATCTGATTGGCAGCATAAGTAAGATGGACGCCATCTCTGCGAAAAATGTATGTACTACGAAACATAATATTTTCATTGTGAAAAGAGGACATGCCAAAATCTCTTAGGAAGGCACAAACGGCCTTATTGACATTACGCCTTGCTTTCTCCATTTGTGGACCACATGAGAAAGAACGAAGCCACATTTGTCTCTGCGCAATCCGTGAAAAAATTACTTTGGAGTTTGGAAACATGTCCATGAACTTCTGAAGTCCTTTTTTCAAATTGCAAAGAAATTCCAGGCACATGTCCTAAACTGTTCGCTCCACAATGAATTACAATTATGTCTGGATGTTCCTCTATCATCAAAGTTGCACAGAGAGGTAGCAATTCCAACCACTTCATTTCACGCACTCTATGCCAGTACACTTCCACATGTGGGAATCCAAGATCTATAGATACTCCACAGCTTTCTGCATGCGCCGTCAACCAATGTATCCACAAGTCTCCCAAAATCCACACAATCTGTTTTTTGAAACACTCAGCCATAGCTATCTGTTCTTCTCTCAGCAAAAAGAATATCTGAGAAAACCTCTCCTAGCACAACACACTCACTAAACTTTACTGACCAATCCCTTGCTACATTCAATCTCATTTGATGCCTCCCCACCTCAAAATCCCAGGATATAATACGCGGTGTCCTAGAACTACCGCCATGTCGGCGAACATATTGTAACATGGACAGTCCTTCTACCATTTCCACTTCACTCTCTGTACCATTCCCTCATTAAATGTAGCTAAGAAATCACATGACCATCCACCAATCAAATCCAAGACCTTGTCAGAACAGTGAACCTTAACAGGGTAAAGCGCCTGGTGACCGAAGAGGAGCTGTTGAACCCGTAGTGCAGTAGTTTATTCTTCCCACCAATGTAATACTCAGTTGTGCATAAAAACAGTCTGAGCGTTCAATTGGTTGAAAGATGTTTGAAGAAGGAGCAGGACACTCTGGAACTCCTGATGACTGCAACTTCCTTCCTGATGCTTGGCAACTGCACAGGACACACTGGAAGCTCACTGATTGTCAGTAGGGTAATGTGCATAACATGTCCAACAAGAAAACAACAGCAGATTGGAACTAATCAGCCTCTGGAATGATACAAGAACTTACATAAGACAAAGATAAACAAAAAAGCCAATAACTAAAAAATGAACACTAGGTGAACATTCTTACTTGTATATCCGTGAGAAGGGATGCAACGTGGAAAGAGTGATGTATTAGATCTAAACGGATCCAAAGGAAGAGTCCGAGAAGAACGCAGTCTCACAGATGCTGCAGGTTTCTTGAGTCCGGTGCAAACCCTATTCCCGCCGGCACGCGTACGCCTAGAAAGTTCAGCGAGTTCCCAAAAGTGCTATAGGCAGTCTCTAGTCCAGCACTCGTTTCCTATTCCCGCTGGCACGCGTACGCCTAGGGTGAAAGATCCTTCTTCTGAGAGACGTAAGTAAACAATCCAAACAATGAGCTTTCCGGGTCAAAACCAGGTAAGCAGACAAAGTGAAGCAGAAGACGTGAATCGAAGTCAAAAGGAAGTCCGGGTTGTAGCAGCAGTTCGTAGCAGAATAACCGTGGGCAAGACAAGAGCAAATCCAATAGACAGGCAAGAGGTCGAGAAGGAGCAAGATCCAAGATAACAAAGCGCCACTGTTGTGTTCCGAGGAAAACGATCAGAAGCACCGAAGCAGCAAACGGGGAGGACTTAAATGTACGTGACCACAACGCGGGAGTCACGTGACCGGGAAACCGGAGCAACACGTGACTGTAGGCGTACTAGCGGCCAGCGTTGCCATGGCAACCCCCAATATCTTTGAAACAAGCCTTTAAAGGAAAGGAAGCGATTGATATTGTTCCTAGCTATTTTGACTCCCGAAAGTCTGTCGGGTAAGCGGGAACGTGCACTAGGAATCGGTGTTCTGACAGTATCCTCCCCCAAAGGTCCCCCCAGACCTTGAGATGCTAGAAACCGGGATAACAGCGTGGGGGCATGGATGTTGGACTCAGGTTCCCAGGTGCGATCCTCCGGACCGTAACCCTTCCAATCCACCAAAAACAAACGTACGCCACAAGATAGCTTAGTATCCAAAATAGCATTAACCTCATATTCCTCCACCCCTTGTACCAACAAGGGGGGGGGGTGGACGGGTAGCCTCACCTGCTCAGAACACGGCTTGACCAAAGACACGTGGAATACAGGATGTATTTTCCAAGCAGGGGGCAGAATACTGAGATTCTTGGTAGAGAGCCAAACACGCATACCAGCAGTGTACTGCGGTGATGGCTGGCGATGGCGATCGGCGTATTTCTTAGCCTGTTCCTGAGCATGTGTCAAGTGTTCCATAACGCTCTTACGTAATGATGTCAGGTCCCTAAGACAAGATTGGACCGCTGGACAATCCGAGGATGAACAAAAGTCCAAGGGCAGAGAGCGAGGGTGTTGTCCATACATGGCATAGAAAGGAGAGACCCCCGTAGAAGAATGCGTGGAGTTATTATAAGCGAACTCTGCCATGGGCAATACAGAGAGCCAGGTTTCTTGGTGTTGTAGAATAAGGCATCTCAAGTATTGTTCCATGGTGGCATTGAGTCGCTCGGTTTGGCCATCAGTTTGTGGATGGTAAGCCGTAGAATATCTCTCGTCAATGCCCATAGACTGTGTAAGATGTTTCCAAAAACGGGAGGTGAATTGCGCACCCCTGTCAGATATTATGATCTCCGGAAGACCAAAGAATCGGAAGACATTACGTAAAAACAAGTCCGCCAGGATAGTAGCAGATGGAAGACCCCGACAAGGCACAAAAAGGGCCAACTTCGTAGAACTGTCAACTACCACCCAAATAGTGTCAAAACCACCAATCAAAGGTAGTTCCACTACGAAGTCCATGGAAAGCATAACCCAGGGTTTAGCAGGAACTGGCAGGGGTTGTAGAAGACCCATTGGTTGGCCGGGGCAGTTTTACATTGAGCGCAAACTGCGCAGTTTGCGATGTACAACACAATGTCTTTTGACATGGAAGGCCACCAGCACCAACGTTTGAGTAATTCCAAAGTTTTTCGAGGACCGGGGTGTGCGGCCAACATGGAGTCATGACACCAAGACATGGCAGTTCTGCGGGTATGAGAATCTGGTATATATATTTTACCTTGAACGTATGGCAAGGATTGAATAACGTCCAGATTAAGATCCTCCAATTCTGGATGTTTTTCTGAGACCCACTGCTGAATGGTGGTCTATAAGGATGGTTGCAATGTGCAGCCACAAACAACCTGGTTGGGCAAGAGTAGGCGACCTTCCTGTGGCCGAACCACCAGGTCTTCATAAAGTCTGGATAGGGCGTCTGCCTTAGAGTGCAACGTCCCCGGACGGTAGGTCAGTACAAAGTTGTACATAGAGAAGAACTCATGCCAACGTGCATGGCGCGCTGTAGTGCATTTCAATGATTGAAGGGCCAGTAGATTTCTGTGATCAGTGAATACTTGAATCGGAGGCTCTGCTCCCAAGAGATGATGCCTCCAAACTGTAAAAGCCTCCCGGACAGAAAACAGTTCACGTTCAGTGATGGTGTAGTTTACCTCATATGGAGTAAGCTTGCGTGAATGATAAGCAACAGGATGGAGGACCCCTGTGTCAGGACAAAACTGGGACAGGACTGCCCCTACTGCCACGTCTGACGCATCAGCCTCGACAACAAACGGTTGTTTGACATTAGGATGCTGAAGTACCAGAGCTGAAGTAAAAGCCTCCTTGAGAGTGTCAAAGGATTTTTGTGCTTCGGGATTCCATTGAAACGGATGCTTATTACTTGTTAAAGCAGTAAGTGGAGCCACAATGCTAGAGAAGTGCCTGATAAATCGCTGATACAAGTTTGCAAACCCCAAAAAAGACTGCAAAGCTTTTAGTGTGTCTGGGATTGGCCATTCCAGTACTGCCTTGACCTTGGTTTGGCTCATCTGAACACCCTGGTTAGTGATGTCATAGCCCAGGAATTCAACTGAAGTAGTATGAAAAATGCACTTCTCTAGTTTTGCGTATAGTTTATTCTTACGCAAACGCTGTAGTACTTCAGTAACATGTTGGATGTGTAGTTCAAGAGAAGGAGAATAAATCAAGATATCGTCTAAATAGACGATCACGAACCGATCAATCATGTCCTGAAAAACATCATTGATAAAATGTTGAAATGTGGCAGGGGCATTACATAGCCCAAACGGCATGACCAAATATTCAAATAGGCCGTATCTGGTTTTGAATGCCGTCTTCCATTCATCCCCCTCTCTTATCCTCACCAGATTATACGCACCCCTGAGGTCCAATTTGGTGTATATTACTGAAGAGCCTAGCTGGTCTAAAAGTACAGATATCAGTGGTATGGGGTACTGATTCCGTATCGTAACTGCGTTCAGGTCCCGATAATCTATAAATGGTCTCAGGTCCCCCTCTTTTTTCGGAACAAAGAACAGGGGAGATGCAGCAGGAGAACGGGAGGGGCGAATGAAACCAGAAGCCAAAGCCTTCTCCAAATATTCCTTCAATACTGCATCCTCCTTCAAAGTAAGAGAGTATATCCTCCCAGAGGGGATTCTAGCTCCCTCCTTAAGGTCTATGGGACAGTCATAAATACGATGAGGCGGTAACTTTTCTGCCTCACCTTTGTCAAAAACATCTGCGAAAGCCTTGTATTCTGGGGGTAAAATAGTATTGACAATACCACCTACCATCGAAACAGATTCCAATAAGGCTTGACATGGGTTGTTTTTTACTTGGGTTGATGGGCCACAATGTCCTGAACAATAATTTGAGGTAAACGAGACAGACCCAGCAACCCAGTCCACCAAGGGATTATGGACCCTAAGCCATGGTAGACCCAGAATTAGTCGAAATTGAGGTGTAGTAATGACATCAAACGAAATGACTTCGCTATGACAGCTGTCTATAAGTAAGTTCAAGGGCACTGTAGACTCTGTTACCAAACCTGAGAGCAGTGTGGTACCATCAACTGCGTTGACCACCTCAGGTTGTTCCTTTGGTACCAGTGGAATGTTCCAGTCTTTAACATACTGGAGATCAACATAGTTTCCAGTAGCCCCGGAATCCAAAACCGCTTCAGAGGACCAGGTTTGGCCGTCCGGAGATGCAAGAATGACCTTAATAGTGAAAAGAACGGAGAAATTGGAGCCCGGAAGATCAATGCTCGACATAGGGGCCCCCTCTATTGTCGGGCTTTGGAGTTTCCCGACTTTGCGGGTTTCTTGGGACATAAACTCAAGAAATGACCAGAAGAACCACAATAAAAGCATAAATTGTTCTTTCTACGCTTCTCTCTTTCTTCGCTAGACAGTGGTCCTCTTACCGCCCCTATTTGCATGGGTTCTCCATTACCTGAAACCGAACTTGTCAGACTGACAGGGACCGGGGGCAAAATCCTCTTCTCCCCCTTCCTTTCCGCTTTACGGGCATCGATCTGAAGAACTAGATCCAAAAAGTCAGGAAAGGAGACGGGGACCACAGGTTCCGTAGCAATGACATCCTTGAGGGAGTCTGACAAACCCTTATAAAATAAAGCCGCCTTCTTCTCGTCTGGCCAGTTGGTTTCAGCAACCAATTGGTTAAACTTAGCCAGATAAGTCAATAGAGAAGAATCGCCTTGCTGTAAATTCAATAACTCCGAATCAGTGGCCTGAGACTTGTATCGGGTGTCAAAGACTCTCGTAAGCGCCTCTATAAGAGCGTCACAGTCAAATAACAAATGACTTCCTTGTTCCAAGAGAGGATTAACCCAGACTTCAGCAGTACCCCCTAAATTAGACAATATAAAAGCGGCCTTAGTGGTTGAATCGGGAAACGATGTTGGTCTACAAAGAAAATGCAGTCTGCATTGATTGATGAACGTTCTGAAGGCTTTTGGATCGCCCAAAAAACATTCAGGAGGGGCCAACGGAAATTGTGCAGTCATAACTACCGGAACAGGCTCTGCCCTGGCCTGAGCACCGGCCGTACTAGACCCGGAAGCCACTGCGATTGATGGAGGTTCAATGGCGCTAACCCTTAGTCCCGCTTGAATGTCATCAATACGGCGATGGGTAGCATCATGGGCAGTTTGCATGTCAGCACGTAAATCAGCCACTAATTAAACCAAAGTAGCCAAAGGATCAGTGGCTGTGTCCATTTTAAGGCTTCTGATTCTGTCAGAACAGTGAACCTTAACAAGGTAAAGCGCCTGGTGACCGAAGAGGAGCTGTTGAACCCGTAGTGCAGTAGTTTATTCTTCCCACCAATGTAATACTCAGTTGTGCATAAAAACAGTCTGAGCGTTCAATTGGTTGAAAGATGTTTGAAGAAGGAGCAGGACACTCTGGAACTCCTGATGACTGCAACTTCCTTCCTGATGCTTGGCAACTGCACAGGACACACTGGAAGCTCACTGATTGTCAGTAGGGTAATGTGCATAACATGACCAACAAGAAAACGACAGCGGATTGGAACTAATCAGCCTCTGGAATGATACAAGAACTTACATAAGACAAAGATAAACAAAAAAGCCAATAACTGAAAAATGAACACTAGGTGAAAATTCTTACTTGTATATCCGTGAGAAGGGATGCAACGAGGAAAGAGTGATGTATTAGATCTAAACGGATCCAAAGGAAGAGTCCGAGAAGAACGCAGTCTCACAGATGCTGCAGGTTTCTTGAGTCCGGTGCAAACCCTATTCCCGCCGGCACGCGTACGCCTAGAAAGTTCAGCGAGTTCCCAAAAGTGCTATAGGCAGTCTCTAGTCCAGCACTCGTTTCCTATTCCGCCGGCCCGTGTACGCGTAGGGTGAAAGATCCTTCTTCTGAGGGACGTAAGTAAACAATCCAAACAATGAGCGTTCCGGGTCAAAACCAGGTAAGCAGACAAAGTGAAGCAGAAGACGTGAATCGAAGTCAAAAGGAAGTCCGGGTCGTAGCAGCAGTTCGTAGCAGAATAACCATGGGCAAGAAAAGAGTAAATCCAATAGACAGGCAAGAGGTTGAGAATGAGCAAGATCAGAAGTACCGTGCGCAAGACAAGAGCAAATCCAATAGACAGGCAAGAGGTCGAGAAGGAGCAAGATCCAAGATAACAAAGCGCCACTGTTGTGTTCCGAGGAAAACGATCAGAAGCACCGAAGCAGCAAATGGGGAGGACTTAAATTTCCGTGACCACAATGCGGGAGTCACGTGACCGGGAAACCGGAGCAACACATGACTGTAGGCGTACTAGCGGCCAGCGTCGCCATGGCAACCCCCAATATCTTTGAAACAAGCCTTTAAAGGAACGGAAGCGATTGATGTTGTTCCTAGCTATTTTGACTCCCGAAAGTCTGTCGGGGAAGCGGGAAAGTGCACTAGGAATCGGTGTTCTGACAGACCCCTACATGTAACTGCATCATCAGAGATCAGCACTACAAATGTACGGTGAATCTCTCGGAGTACAAGTCTCATACCATTGGCAAGCACGATCTACGAGAAATACTATACAAGTCTCCAAGATTTCTACTTGCAGCTTCGTCCATATCCATATGCATGAACACAAACTACAGGTATGCATATTTTCTATACAGTACATGAACACATTTTCTAACCAACTTTTACCTTGTATAATCTGTAAAATGAATCTACGATCATTTTTTCATTGTCCTAAAATGAACTGTGATTTACAAACCTTTATACCGTTTAATTTCTTCATACACACACACACGCAAATAATGTTAAACCAACATTTTTGAAATAAAATACATAGACTACATATAATCAAACAAAAGTACATGCAGACTCTATGATCAAATCTCAAACAAAAATATTTGTACAAACACATAATTGGTTTTAATTTTTTCAATTTATATAATTACTTACATTGATATAGGAAAAGCAGGCTATGACATTGACTCACTATTACGTGGAAAAGCTTAGTTACAGGAATAGTGGTATGCAGTGGTACATTATGAATTTCACAAGCCATAGTAAAGATATTTTCTTTCCTACAGTTAGTCATAAGATAGTTTTAATGGTTTTGAGGAAGGCGCTGAGCATTTCAATTTAAAAAATCTATGTCTAAATTAAAAACAGTGCTATATACAAACCAAATTACTAATTGCTTTCTTTTACAATTGCAGTGAAGACCATTCTCCAGAAAAGAAGCAGCCGAATTTGAAGTACAAAGAACAACTAAGAAGTAAACTGCTCATTTTAGAAAAAAAGTAAGTAAAATGTTACCATAATATTTGAATTATTACTCAAACACACTGTAAGGTTAATTCATGCTATTTCTGTGCCTAAAAATAGAGATTCTGCACCATTCTGACCAAAAATCCCCCCATCTTAAACAGTGATTTACTGGCAGAATGGCCCACAACTTCCTATTTTTCGACACACAAATTACCCAAATCAGCCATTAGAATTTAGATGTTGTAGAACAAACAACTGTTTTAATTGTACAGCTTTATATATACTTTTTATACTTTTCCAAACCACTGGCTTACTTTTTTCTGTCATCTGAACCCCAGTTTAGTAACACATTAATTCAAGAATACCCATCCCTAATAGTTGTACTTCCCAAAGCACAATCACACACCATTACATAGATCTTTATCATCTTACTCAAACACTCATGCACACAACACATATGCATTCCAGAACACCCCAACCCATACCTTCTGTATTTTTTTCAACAGACCCTAAAAAATGCCTACCAAAAAGCAACTCCGTACAAAGGAACGCAGAAGTAGAGCAAATGAAAAGAAAACTCTCCAACATAAACATCCTTATATAGCAGAATTTGTAAAAAAAAAGTTGAAACACAACAGCTAATACAGTCAGGTAGTGAAACAGAAGAAGTTTCTAGTACAAAAACTTTGCCTCCTCTATCAAAAAGTAAAACAAACCAAAAAACAATTAACAGAAAATCAACTATCACTACAAATAAAACTTCTTCTATAAATCTTGATGTAGTACAAAGTAAGCATACCAACAAAAGTATTTTAGCCAAAATTTTCCGTCACAAAGTCCTTCAAAATCTTATGAAAACAGGAGAGAAACCAGGTTCAACACTTCAAACCTATCGTAGAAAAGTAATCTTAGAAGCGTTGATAAACAGTGCAATTCTTCTCAAAAGAAAGCTATTTATTTTAGTGTTAAACAGAATAAAACCACTAACAAAACTAATAACTAAATTACAAAAAAGACTTCTCAATAAACGTAATGTCAACAGAAATAACTTCTTAAATATCTATGGAGGTGAATGGAGTCACACTACAAGCACAGAACCATGAAGAAGCATATAAACAAAAGCAAACAAATACAATTGCCATACATAGCAGTGGTCGAGGTTATGAAAAAGTTAATAATACCATAATGGAAAAATAAGTACTCCTTGCAAAAATATGCCCTGAAAACGTAGATTTACCCCTCCATTCAACTGAATCAGAACATCTAGTGTACAAAGGGCCATGCACGTCAATGAGTAACATTCCCAAAACAATGTTCAAGTCTTTACGCCAATTCCTCAATCAATATGTGAAAAGCAAAGACAAAATCAAAATTAAACTACTGCAAAATATGGATGCTTGTACAGTATGCAAGTACACATGACTACAAGGACATTCATTGGCCTGCATTACAGGACCTACTTGCAAAACAACCTTCCATGATATCAAAAGGATATCAACACATCATGCAAGTATAAGAAATCTAGTTTATAAACTGTACTATGCTAAAAGTCCTGCTTTAGCACTAGCCAATTTAAATAACATTCTTCTACATGGTACAGCAAAAGACCTACTAAAAGAAATCGACTATATTCAGACAAAATATTTTGGAAGTGAAACCCACTTACAAGATGAATTAGCTGTAAACCAACTTCATAACAATTCTGCACATGGCAACCTTTCACTACACACATACAAAAAAGAAATAATACAATTTGAAAGTAATTCAGCTGAAATACCAAACCACATGTGTGTATGTTGCCGCAGAACTTTTTATAAAAGTAACACAAAAACTGTAGACCTATTATACAAAATAGAAGACAATGAAGAATGTAAATGGTTTGAACTAGCTCTCTACCTTATAGCAGAAAATAAAAACGAAATAACTGACCCCATACTACTTTGCAGTTACTGCACTACAAAACTTGACAACAACCAAACTCCTTCACATGTTATCACAAATAACTTGGAATTATATCCACTAACAAAACCCCTTCAACAACTTAATTTATATGAGAGCATCATAATTCAAACAGTGCACCCATTTCAAGCAATAATACCCCTTCAACCAAAAACTGCAAAATTACCTCCCTCTGAATTAGTGAAAGGTATTTGTGGAAAAGTAGTGTATTTACCATTAGATCTAAAAGAAAATGTGCACACTCTAGGAGTGCAAAGTCCAATGCAACAATCTTTAATTATCTTGGTAAATGGAGTACCTACAAAAGACAAAGAAATTTGGCAACAACTGGTAGATTTACATAAAGTTAGAGAAGCCCTGCAATAACTTAAAGAGAATAATGAATATTACAAAGAAATTAATATTGAAGAAAACTTGAAAGATACAACTGAAATAATTCAAGAGACACAAGAAGCTAGTCAAATTGAGCTCCTAGATCCTGCTACAATATCAAACACTTTAGACCATTATACAATTCATCCATTGCACTCTAATGACACAATAGAAGATGCACTGGATACTTACCAAATGTGTCAAACAAAAGGATCACCAATCAGCATATGGGAAAAAAGTTTAGAAGCACGTACTTTTCCTCTACTCTTTCCGACTGGTAAAGGAGGAAGATATGATGATAGACCTATTCAAATATCAGCATCAGAATATCGCTCATTACGAATGTAGTCTGAAGATCCCAGATTTCGACAAAATGTGCAATACATATTCCACCTACTCTAAGAAAGTAAATTAGCAACTTTATGTTACAAAGTTGCACACATATTGAAATCAGGATCACACTTTCAAAATATGACAGCTACACAATTATTACAAAAAGTTCAACAAAAAGATGAGGTTTTACAAGCAAATCTTACAAATCTATTAGCAAATATGCGTGGTACTAAAGAGTACTGGTTTCAACGTCATGGAGATGTACGTTGTATTATCAGAAACCTTGGCCCACCCACTTGGTTTGTTACATTAAGTTGTGCAGAATATGCATGGGAAGATTTACATGCTTTCCTACGCATATCAAACAAAAACAAAACAAACATAGATATACTAAGACCTGGAGAACTTTGTTCCCAGGATCCTGTTAATGTTTCAAGATATTTTCACCATCGCTTCATTGCTATGCTACATTTTATTTGTAATAAAACTGTTCCTCCCCTTGGAGAAGTGCAACCCTTCTTTTGGAGAAAAGAATACCAAGCCAGAGGAGAACCACATGTCCACATGCTTTTATGGATTAAAGATGCTCCTAAATTTGGTCAAGACAGTGATGCCACTGTTTTACAGTTTATTGAAAAATATGTCACTTGTGAAATTCCATCAGAATCCACAAATAGTGATCTTCATGCAAAGATTTTACAATTCCAAAGACACAAATGTGGCAAATATTGTCGTCGCAAATACAAAAACAATGGGAAATACTACACCAAATGCTGATTTGGTTTCCCTAGACCAGTTACAAATACAGGTCAAGTGAACAACCCCATGTCTTCAGTTAGACATAGTGTTAAAGGTAAGTCACCTAAAAATACATATTGCATAAAAAGAAAAGAAGAAGAAAAATATATCAATGATTACAATGCAATCATTGCCCACTTATGGAATGCTAACATAGATGTGCAGTACATTGCAGACAATTCTACTGCAGTTGCACGATATGTCACAGCATACTTAACCAAATCAGAAAAGACAGAGGTCCAAGACCTCTGGAATGACCTGTCATTAGATAAAACAGTGTCTCAGAAATTATACAGCTTGGGCATAAAAATACTGTCCCATAGAGAATGTGGATCCTATGAAGCAGATGATCGATTAACTGGTACTGCATTGTATGGTAAATCTGCAAATATAGTATGGCTAAGTCTTGGTCCAGTTAAATCTAGAAAAAGAGTTCTAAAATCATACAAAGATATAGAAACAATAGCCAAACATGATCCCAACAGCCAATACAGTTTAAAAAACAATTTATTGGACACATACTACCCAAACAGGAGTACCACTTTGGAAGCCATGTGTCTATACCACATAGCCCAAAACTACACATACAAAAATAATATGAAACCTGATGAACAAAACCGTAAATACAAAGTGACAAACTGTGAAGGCAGCTTAGTAAAACTCACACAACCAAATTTAATTAATCATATCAAATTGTCATTAAAGACTCCTCAACAAAAGGAAGTATATTACATGTCCCTGCTACAACTCTTTAAACCATAGAGAAAAGAAGACGAAATACTAGATAACTATGACTCATATGAAGACGCTTTCAAAGCAAACAAAAGCAGTATAACTGATGTAAACTTTGCACAGTACAAAACAATGTTGCACAATGAACAGCAACACGAAGAAGAACTCCAGGCCCAACTAGATAAGGACACTCCTGACAGTAGTCAACCGTCTGTCACAGGAAGCCAAGGACTACTGGGAGACCCACTAATAACAAATGAGGCAGAATTAGCTATGATAGAAGTAGAAAACACCATGTGTCAGTATGAAGATAAAGAAGACTTAACTATACTACAATCAAAGCTAAACAATGAGCAACGCAGCATTTTTTCAAGAAGTAACAAAAGAAAGTGTACATGGTGTACAACATGAAAACAAAGAATGCACCTGAAAACATTACAAACCTATACTATTGTATGTCAGTGGTGAAGCTGGTTCTGGCAAAACATTCCTAATCAAAATCATCAGTAAGTTCCTTCAACAATTGACAAACAACAAACTGTCAGCTGTTGTCACTGCCTCCACAGGTTTAGCTGCCTACAACATAGGTGGTGTCACTTTACACTGATTACTACTCCTGCCAGCAGAAAACCAAAACAAATTAGATTATTACAAACTTTCTGCAGAATCTGCAATGGAACTACGCAGAGTATTGAAACAAATGAAAATGCTACTAATAGATGAAGTGAGCATGGTGTCCAACCTAATGTTGGCTTTGATTCACCTCAGTTTACAAGAAGTACTCAAAACAAACTATGAAGAGCTCTTTGCAGGAAAACACATTATTGTTTTCGGAGATCTTCTTCAATTGACACCAGTAAAAGGTGAGCCTATTTTTAAAACATTAAGACACAAACTCTGCCGTAAAAACGTTGACAGCATAGGAAATGTCAACCTTTGGCAACATTTCCAATACAGAGAATTAACAGAAAACATGCGCCAATCTGCGGATCTCACTTATGCAAACATCTTAAAAAGTATCAGAGTTGGTATACTTTCTAAAGAAGCAGAAGCAATATTGAAAACCTGGCACATTCATGCATGTTATGGTGATAATGCATGTGCTAAAGATGTTATGGAACAATTACCCCACAAAAATGTCAATTGAATGGCCTTGATGCCAACTCTTGCAAGCTGTTTCAAATTCAATGAAATAATGTTAAGTACAGAAATGCAACCAATAATGGAAATTAGCGCCACAGACAAACTAGATGTACATGGAATGACACTACCCTTGTGTGACCAAGCCACAACAAGACAAACTGGGTAATTCATAGAATTTGTCACAAAAAGTGGCGCACGCGGCTGGCGCACAGTGTCCCCGTGCGATACACTGCGCCAGCCGCGTGCGATAAAATCCATTTCATCGCACAGCATATTCATGGATTTTAGCCCCCAAAACCAGCCGTGGCGCAGAGTGGTGCAGCGACCCTGCAGCAGAGCAAGTTAGGCCCCCAAGAATGCCCTCGCGCAAGGAAAATCCATCAAAATCCCCAATTCATTGCAAATGTCTGCGCTAACCCTGGACCAGTTTACAGGGCTGCCAAACAGCAAATGCCAAGCGGGGTCTGTGTATTACTAGGCTGCGCGGGAAGTTTCACACGCGATTGGCCCTGTGTGAGCGGGGTATGTGTATAACTGGGGAGCGCGGGTAGTTTCACACGCGATTTCAGCAGGGTACATGTATTACTGGGGTGCGCGGGAAGTTTCACACACAATTTCAGCAGGGTACGTGTATTACTGTGGTGCGCGGGAAGTTTTACACGCGATTTTTACAAATGACCAGAAGAACCACAATAAAAGCATAAATTGTTCTTTCTACGCTTCTCTCTTTCTTCGCTAGACAGTGGTCCTCTTACCGCCCCTATTTGCATGGGTTCTCCATTACCTGAAACCGAACTTGTCAGACTGACAGGGACCAGGGGCAAAATCCTCTTCTCCCCCTTCCTTTCCGCTTTACGGGCATCGATCTGAAGAACTAGATCCAAAAAGTCAGGAAAGGAGACGGGGACCACAGGTACCGTAGCAATGACATCCTTGAGGGAGTCTGACAAACCCTTATAAAATAAAGCCGCCTTCTTCTCGTCTGGCCAGTTGGTTTCAGCAACCAATTGGTTAAACTTAGCCAGATAAGTCAATAGAGAAGAATCGCCTTGCTGTAAATTCAATAACTCCGAATCAGTGGCCTGAGACTTGTATCGGGTGTCAAAGACTCTCGTAAGCGCCTCTATAAGAGCGTCACAGTCAAATAACAAATGACTTCCTTGTTCCAAGAGAGGATTAACCCAGACTTCAGCAGTACCCCCTAGATTAGACAATATAAAAGCGGCCTTAGTGGTTGAATCGGGAAACGATGTTGGTCTACAAAGAAAATGCAGTCTGCATTGATTGATGAACGTTCTGAAGGCTTTTGGATCGCCCAAAAAACATTCAGGAGGGGCCAACGGAAATTGTGCAGTCATAACTACCGGAACAGGCTCTGCCCTGGCCTGAGCACCGGCCGTACTAGACCCGGAAGCCACTGCGATTGATGGAGGTTCAATGGCGCTAACCCTTAGTCCCGCTTGAATGTCATCAATACGGCGATGGGTAGCATCATGGGCAGTTTGCATGTCAGCACGTAAATCAGCCACTAATTAAACCAAAGTAGCCATAGGATCAGTGGCTGTGTCCATTTTAAGGCTTCTGATTCTGTCAGAACAGTGAACCTTAACAAGGTAAAGCGCCTGGTGACCGAAGAGGAGCTGTTGAACCCGTAGTGCAGTAGTTTATTCTTCCCACCAATGTAATACTCAGTTGTGCATAAAAACAGTCTGAGCGTTCAATTGGTTGAAAGATGTTTGAAGAAGGAGCAGGACACTCTGGAACTCCTTATGACTGCAACTTCCTTCCTGATGCTTGGCAACTGCACAGGACACACTGGAAGCTCACTGATTGTCAGTAGGGTAATGTGCATAACATGACCAACAAGAAAACGACAGCGGATTGGAACTAATCAGCCTCTGGAATGATACAAGAACTTACATAAGACAAAGATAAACAAAAAAGCCAATAACTGAAAAATGAACACTAGGTGAAAATTCTTACTTGTATATCCGTGAGAAGGGATGCAACGAGGAAAGAGTGATGTATTAGATCTAAACGGATCCAAAGGAAGAGTCCGAGAAGAACGCAGTCTCACAGATGCTGCAGGTTTCTTGAGTCCGGTGCAAACCCTATTCCCGCCGGCACGCGTACGCCTAGAAAGTTCAGCGAGTTCCCAAAAGTGCTATAGGCAGTCTCTAGTCCAGCACTCGTTTCCTATTCCGCCGGCCCGTGTACGCGTAGGGTGAAAGATCCTTCTTCTGAGGGACGTAAGTAAACAATCCAAACAATGAGCGTTCCGGGTCAAAACCAGGTAAGCAGACAAAGTGAAGCAGAAGACGTGAATCGAAGTCAAAAGGAAGTCCGGGTCGTAGCAGCAGTTCGTAGCAGAATAACCATGGGCAAGAAAAGAGTAAATCCAATAGACAGGCAAGAGGTTGAGAATGAGCAAGATCAGAAGTACCGTGCGCAAGACAAGAGCAAATCCAATAGACAGGCAAGAGGTCGAGAAGGAGCAAGATCCAAGATAACAAAGCGCCACTGTTGTGTTCCGAGGAAAACGATCAGAAGCACCGAAGCAGCAAATGGGGAGGACTTAAATTTCCGTGACCACAATGCGGGAGTCACGTGACCGGGAAACCGGAGCAACACATGACTGTAGGCGTACTAGCGGCCAGCGTCGCCATGGCAACCCCCAATATCTTTGAAACAAGCCTTTAAAGGAACGGAAGCGATTGATGTTGTTCCTAGCTATTTTGACTCCCGAAAGTCTGTCGGGGAAGCGGGAAAGTGCAATAGGAATCGGTGTTCTGACAGACCCCTACATGTAACTGCATCATCAGAGATCAGCACTACAAATGTACGGTGAATCTCTCGGAGTACAAGGCTCATACCATTGGCAAGCACGATCTACGAGAAATACTATACAAGTCTCCAAGATTTCTACTTGCAGCTTCGTCCATATCCATATGCATGAACACAAACTACAGGTATGCATATTTTCTATACAGTACATGAACACATTTTCTAACCAACTTTTACCTTGTATAATCTGTAAAATGAATCTACGATCATTTTTTCATTGTCCTAAAATGAACTGTGATTTACAAACCTTTATACCGTTTAATTTCTTCATACACACACACACGCAAATAATGTTAAACCAACATTTTTGAAATAAAATACATAGACTACATATAATCAAACAAAAGTACATGCAGACTCTATGATCAAATCTCAAACAAAAATATTTGTACAAACACATAATTGGTTTTAATTTTTTCAATTTATATAATTACTTACATTGATATAGGAAAAGCAGGCTATGACATTGACTCACTATTACGTGGAAAAGCTTAGTTACAGGAATAGTGGTATGCAGTGGTACATTATGAATTTCACAAGCCATAGTAAAGATATTTTCTTTCCTACAGTTAGTCATAAGATAGTTTTAATGGTTTTGAGGAAGGTGCTGAGCATTTCAATTTAAAAAATCTATGTCTAAATTAAAAACAGTGCTATATACAAACCAAATTACTAATTGCTTTCTTTTACAATTGCAGTGAAGACCATTCTCCAGAAAAGAAGCAGCCGAATTTGAAGTACAAAGAACAACTAAGAAGTAAACTGCTCATTTTAGAAAAAAAGGAAGTAAAATGTTACCATAATATTTGAATTATTACTCAAACACACTGTAAGGTTAATTCATGCTATTTCTGTGCCTAAAAATAGAGATTCTGCACCATTCTGACCAAAAATCCCCCCATCTTAAACAGTGATTTACTGGCAGAATGGCCCACAACTTCCTATTTTTCGACACACAAATTACCCAAATCAGCCATTAGAATTTAGATGTTGTAGAACAAACAACTGTTTTAATTGTACAGCTTTATATATACTTTTTATACTTTTCCAAACCACTGGCTTACTTTTTTCTGTCATCTGAACCCCAGTTTAGTAACACATTAATTCAAGAATACCCATCCCTAATAGTTGTACTTCCCAAAGCACAATCACACACCATTACATAGATCTTTATCATCTTACTCAAACACTCATGCACACAACACATATGCATTCCAGAACACCCCAACCCATACCTTCTGTATTTTTTTCAACAGACCCTAAAAAATGCCTACCAAAAAGCAACTCCGTACAAAGGAACGCAGAAGTAGAGCAAATGAAAAGAAAACTCTCCAACATAAACATCCTTATATAGCAGAATTTGTAAAAAAAAAGTTGAAACACAACAGCTAATACAGTCAGGTAGTGAAACAGAAGAAGTTTCTAGTACAAAAACTTTGCCTCCTCTATCAAAAAGTAAAACAAACCAAAAAACAATTAACAGAAAATCAACTATCACTACAAATAAAACTTCTTCTATAAATCTTGATGTAGTACAAAGTAAGCATACCAACAAAAGTATTTTAGCCAAAATTTTCCGTCACAAAGTCCTTCAAAATCTTATGAAAACAGGAGAGAAACCAGGTTCAACACTTCAAACCTATCGTAGAAAAGTAATCTTAGAAGCGTTGATAAACAGTGCAATTCTTCTCAAAAGAAAGCTATTTATTTTAGTGTTAAACAGAATAAAACCACTAACAAAACTAATAACTAAATTACAAAAAAGACTTCTCAATAAACGTAATGTCAACAGAAATAACTTCTTAAATATCTATGGAGGTGAATGGAGTCACACTACAAGCACAGAACCATGAAGAAGCATATAAACAAAAGCAAACAAATACAATTGCCATACATAGCAGTGGTCGAGGTTATGAAAAAGTTAATAATACCATAATGGAAAAATAAGTACTCCTTGCAAAAATATGCCCTGAAAACGTAGATTTACCCCTCCATTCAACTGAATCAGAACATCTAGTGTACAAAGGGCCATGCACGTCAATGTGTAACATTCCCAAAACAATGTTCAAGTCTTTACGCCAATTCCTCAATCAATATGTGAAAAGCAAAGACAAAATCAAAATTAAACTACTGCAAAATATGGATGCTTGTACAGTATGCAAGTACACATGACTACAAGGACATTCATTGGCCTGCATTACAGGACCTACTTGCAAAACAACCTTCCATGATATCAAAAGGATATCAACACATCATGCAAGTATAAGAAATCTAGTTTATAAACTGTACTATGCTAAAAGTCCTGCTTTAGCACTAGCCAATTTAAATAACATTCTTCTACATGGTACAGCAAAAGACCTACTAAAAGAAATCGACTATATTCAGACAAAATATTTTGGAAGTGAAACCCACTTACAAGATGAATTAGCTGTAAACCAACTTCATAACAATTCTGCACATGGCAACCTTTCACTACACACATACAAAAAATAAATAATACAATTTGAAAGTAATTCAGCTGAAATACCAAACCACATGTGTGTATGTTGCCGCAGAACTTTTTATAAAAGTAACACAAAAACTGTAGACCTATTATACAAAATAGAAGACAATGAAGAATGTAAATGGTTTGAACTAGCTCTCTACCTTATAGCAGAAAATAAAAACGAAATAACTGACCCCATACTACTTTGCAGTTACTGCACTACAAAACTTGACAACAACCAAACTCCTTCACATGTTATCACAAATAACTTGGAATTATATCCACTAACAAAACCCCTTCAACAACTTAATTTATATGAGAGCATCATAATTCAAACAGTGCACCCATTTCAAGCAATAATACCCCTTCAACCAAAAACTGCAAAATTACCTCCCTCTGAATTAGTGAAAGGTATTTGTGGAAAAGTAGTGTATTTACCATTAGATCTAAAAGAAAATGTGCACACTCTAGGAGTGCAAAGTCCAATGCAACAATCTTTAATTATCTTGGTAAATGGAGTACCTACAAAAGACAAAGAAATTTGGCAACAACTGGTAGATTTACATAAAGTTAGAGAAGCCCTGCAATAACTTAAAGAGAATAATGAATATTACAAAGAAATTAATATTGAAGAAAACTTGAAAGATACAACTGAAATAATTCAAGAGACACAAGAAGCTAGTCAAATTGAGCTCCTAGATCCTGCTACAATATCAAACACTTTAGACCATTATACAATTCATCCATTGCACTCTAATGACACAATAGAAGATGCACTGGATACTTACCAAATGTGTCAAACAAAAGGATCACCAATCAGCATATGGGAAAAAAGTTTAGAAGCACGTACTTTTCCTCTACTCTTTCCGACTGGTAAAGGAGGAAGATATGATGATAGACCTATTCAAATATCAGAATCAGAATATCGCTCATTACGAATGTAGTCTGAAGATCCCAGATTTCGACAAAATGTGCAATACATATTCCACCTACTCTAAGAAAGTAAATTAGCAACTTTATGTTACGGAGTTGCACACATATTGAAATCAGGATCACACTTTCAAAATATGACAGCTACACAATTATTACAAAAAGTTCAACAAAAAGATGAGGTTTTACAAGCAAATCTTACAAATCTATTAGCAAATATGCGTGGTACTAAAGAGTACTGGTTTCAACGTCATGGAGATGTACGTTGTATTATCAGAAACCTTGGCCCACCCACTTGGTTTGTTACATTAAGTTGTGCAGAATATGCATGGGAAGATTTACATGCTTTCCTACGCATATCAAACAAAAACAAAACAAACATAGATATACTAAGACCTGGAGAACTTTGTTCCCAGGATCCTGTTAATGTTTCAAGATATTTTCACCATCGCTTCATTGCTATGCTACATTTTATTTGTAATAAAACTGTTCCTCCCCTTGGAGAAGTGCAACCCTTCTTTTGGAGAAAAGAATACCAAGCCAGAGGAGAACCACATGTCCACATGCTTTTATGGATTAAAGATGCTCCTAAATTTGGTCAAGGCAGTGATGCCACTGTTTTACAGTTTATTGAAAAATATGTCACTTGTGAAATTCCATCAGAATCCACAAATAGTGATCTTCATGCAAAGATTTTACAATTCCAAAGACACAAATGTGGCAAATATTGTCGTCGCAAATACAAAAACAATGGGAAATACTACACCAAATGCTGATTTGGTTTCCCTAGACCAGTTACAAATACAGGTCAAGTGAACAACCCCATGTCTTCAGTTAGACATAGTGTTAAAGGTAAGTCACCTAAAAATACATATTGCATAAAAAGAAAAGAAGAAGAAAAATATATCAATGATTACAATGCAATCATTGCCCACTTATGGAATGCTAACATAGATGTGCAGTACATTGCAGACAATTCTACTGCAGTTGCACGATATGTCACAGCATACTTAACCAAATCAGAAAAGACAGAGGTCCAAGACCTCTGGAATGACCTGTCATTAGATAAAACAGTGTCTCAGAAATTATACAGCTTGGGCATAAAAATACTGTCCCATAGAGAATGTGGATCCTATGAAGCAGATGATCGATTAACTGGTACTGCATTGTATGGTAAATCTGCAAATATAGTATGGCTAAGTCTTGGTCCAGTTAAATCTAGAAAAAGAGTTCTAAAATCATACAAAGATATAGAAACAATAGCCAAACATGATCCCAACAGCCAATACAGTTTAAAAAACCATTTATTGGACACATACTACCCAAACAGGAGTACCACTTTGGAAACCATGTGTCTATACCACATAGCCCAAAACTACACATACAAAAATAATATGAAACCTGATGAACAAAACCGTAAATACAAAGTGACAAACTGTGAAGGCAGCTTAGTAAAACTCACACAACCAAATTTAATTAATCATATCAAATTGTCATTAAAGACTCCTCAACAAAAGGAAGTATATTACATGTCCCTGCTACAACTCTTTAAACCATAGAGAAAAGAAGACGAAATACTAGATAACTATGACTCATATGAAGACGCTTTCAAAGCAAACAAAAGCAGTATAACTGATGTAAACTTTGCACAGTACAAAACAATGTTGCACAATGAACAGCAACACGAAGAAGAACTCCAGGCCCAACTAGATAAGGACACTCCTGACAGTAGTCAACCGTCTGTCACAGGAAGCCAAGGACTACTGGGAGACCCACTAATAACAAATGAGGCAGAATTAGCTATGATAGAAGTAGAAAACACCATGTGTCAGTATGAAGATAAAGAAGACTTAACTATACTACAATCAAAGCTAAACAATGAGCAACGCAGCATTTTTTCAAGAAGTAACAAAAGAAAGTGTACATGGTGTACAACATGAAAACAAAGAATGCACCTGAAAACATTACAAACCTATACTATTGTATGTCAGTGGTGAAGCTGGTTCTGGCAAAACATTCCTAATCAAAATCATCAGTAAGTTCCTTCAACAATTGACAAACAACAAACTGTCAGCTGTTGTCACTGCCTCCACAGGTTTAGCTGCCTACAACATAGGTGGTGTCACTTTACACTGATTACTACTCCTGCCAGCAGAAAACCAAAACAAATTAGATTATTACAAACTTTCTGCAGAATCTGCAATGGAACTACGCAGAGTATTGAAACAAATGAAAATGCTACTAATAGATGAAGTGAGCATGGTGTCCAACCTAATGTTGGCTTTGATTCACCTCAGTTTACAAGAAGTACTCAAAACAAACTATGAAGAGCTCTTTGCAGGAAAACACATTATTGTTTTCGGAGATCTTCTTCAATTGACACCAGTAAAAGGTGAGCCTATTTTTAAAACATTAAGACACAAACTCTGCCGTAAAAACGTTGACAGCATAGGAAATGTCAACCTTTGGCAACATTTCCAATACAGAGAATTAACAGAAAACATGCGCCAATCTGCGGATCTCACTTATGCAAACATCTTAAAAAGTATCAGAGTTGGTATACTTTCTAAAGAAGCAGAAGCAATATTGAAAACCTGGCACATTCATGCATGTTATGGTGATAATGCATGTGCTACAGATGTTATGGAACAATTAGCCCACAAAAATGTCAATTGAATGGCCTTGATGCCAACTCTTGCAAGCTGTTTCAAATTCAATGAAATAATGTTAAGTACAGAAATGCAACCAATAATGGAAATTAGCGCCACAGACAAACTAGATGTACATGGAATGACACTACCCTTGTGTGACCAAGCCACAACAAGACAAACTGGGTAATTCATAGAATTTGTCACAAAAAGTGGCGCACGCGGCTGGCGCACAGTGTCCCCGTGCGATACACTGCGCCAGCCGCGTGCGATAAAATCCATTTCATCGCACAGCATATTCATGGATTTTAGCCCCCAAAACCAGCCGTGGCGCAGAGTGGTGCAGCGACCCTGCAGCAGAGCAAGTTAGGCCCCCAAGAATGCCCTCGCGCAAGGAAAATCCATCAAAATCCCCAATTCATTGCAAATGTCTGCGCTAACCCTGGACCAGTTTACAGGGCTGCCAAACAGCAAATGCCAAGCGGGGTCTGTGTATTACTAGGCTGCGCGGGAAGTTTCACACGCGATTGGCCCTGTGTGAGCGGGGTATGTGTATAACTGGGGAGCGCGGGAAGTTTCACACGCGATTTCAGCAGGGTACATGTATTACTGGGGTGCGCGGGAAGTTTCACACACGATTTCAGCAGGGTACGTGTATTACTGTGGTGCGCGGGAAGTTTTACACGCGATTTTTACAAATGACCAGAAGAACCACAATAAAAGCATAAATTGTTCTTTCTACGCTTCTCTCTTTCTTCGCTAGACAGTGGTCCTCTTACCGCCCCTATTTGCATGGGTTCTCCATTACCTGAAACCGAACTTGTCAGACTGACAGGGACCGGGGGCAAAATCCTCTTCTCCCCCTTCCTTTCCGCTTTACGGGCATCGATCTGAAGAACTAGATCCAAAAAGTCAGGAAAGGAGACGGGGACCACAGGTACCGTAGCAATGACATCCTTGAGGGAGTCTGACAAACCCTTATAAAATAAAGCCGCCTTCTTCTCGTCTGGCCAGTTGGTTTCAGCAACCAATTGGTTAAACTTAGCCAGATAAGTCAATAGAGAAGAATCGCCTTGCTGTAAATTCAATAACTCCGAATCAGTGGCCTGAGACTTGTATCGGGTGTCAAAGACTCGTAAGCGCCTCTATAAGAGCGTCACAGTCAAATAACAAATGACTTCCTTGTTCCAAGAGAGGATTAACCCAGACTTCAGCAGTACCCCCTAGATTAGACAATATAAAAGCGGCCTTAGTGGTTGAATCGGGAAACGATGTTGGTCTACAAAGAAAATGCAGTCTGCATTGATTGATGAACGTTCTGAAGGCTTTTGGATCGCCCAAAAAACATTCAGGAGGGGCCAACGGAAATTGTGCAGTCATAACTACCGGAACAGGCTCTGCCCTGGCCTGAGCACCGGCCGTACTAGACCCGGAAGCCACTGCGATTGATGGAGGTTCAATGGCGCTAACCCTTAGTCCCGCTTGAATGTCATCAATACGGCGATGGGTAGCATCATGGGCAGTTTGCATGTCAGCACGTAAATCAGCCACTAATTAAACCAAAGTAGCCAAAGGATCAGTGGCTGTGTCCATTTTAAGGCTTCTGATTCTGTCAGAACAGTGAACCTTAACAAGGTAAAGCGCCTGGTGACCGAAGAGGAGCTGTTGAACCCGTAGTGCAGTAGTTTATTCTTCCCACCAATGTAATACTCAGTTGTGCATAAAAACAGTCTGAGCGTTCAATTGGTTGAAAGATGTTTGAAGAAGGAGCAGGACACTCTGGAACTCCTGATGACTGCAACTTCCTTCCTGATGCTTGGCAACTGCACAGGACACACTGGAAGCTCACTGATTGTCAGTAGGGTAATGTGCATAACATGACCAACAAGAAAACGACAGCGGATTGGAACTAATCAGCCTCTGGAATGATACAAGAACTTACATAAGACAAAGATAAACAAAAAAGCCAATAACTGAAAAATGAACACTAGGTGAAAATTCTTACTTGTATATCCGTGAGAAGGGATGCAACGAGGAAAGAGTGATGTATTAGATCTAAACGGATCCAAAGGAAGAGTCCGAGAAGAACGCAGTCTCACAGATGCTGCAGGTTTCTTGAGTCCGGTGCAAACCCTATTCCCGCCGGCACGCGTACGCCTAGAAAGTTCAGCGAGTTCCCAAAAGTGCTATAGGCAGTCTCTAGTCCAGCACTCGTTTCCTATTCCGCCGGCCCGTGTACGCGTAGGGTGAAAGATCCTTCTTCTGAGGGACGTAAGTAAACAATCCAAACAATGAGCGTTCCGGGTCAAAACCAGGTAAGCAGACAAAGTGAAGCAGAAGACGTGAATCGAAGTCAAAAGGAAGTCCGGGTCGTAGCAGCAGTTCGTAGCAGAATAACCATGGGCAAGAAAAGAGTAAATCCAATAGACAGGCAAGAGGTTGAGAATGAGCAAGATCAGAAGTACTGTGCGCAAGACAAGAGCAAATCCAATAGACAGGCAAGAGGTCGAGAAGGAGCAAGATCCAAGATAACAAAGCGCCACTGTTGTGTTCCGAGGAAAACGATCAGAAGCACCGAAGCAGCAAATGGGGAGGACTTAAATTTCCGTGACCACAATGCGGGAGTCACGTGACCGGGAAACCGGAGCAACACATGACTGTAGGCGTACTAGCGGCCAGCGTCGCCATGGCAACCCCCAATATCTTTGAAACAAGCCTTTAAAGGAACGGAAGCGATTGATGTTGTTCCTAGCTATTTTGACTCCCGAAAGTCTGTCGGGGAAGCGGGAAAGTGCACTAGGAATCGGTGTTCTGACAGACCCCTACATGTAACTGCATCATCAGAGATCAGCACTACAAATGTACGGTGAATCTCTCGGAGTACAAGTCTCATACCATTGGCAAGCACGATCTACGAGAAATACTATACAAGTCTCCAAGATTTCTACTTGCAGCTTCGTCCATATCCATATGCATGAACACAAACTACAGGTATGCATATTTTCTATACAGTACATGAACACATTTTCTAACCAACTTTTACCTTGTATAATCTGTAAAATGAATCTACGATCATTTTTTCATTGTCCTAAAATGAACTGTGATTTACAAACCTTTATACCGTTTAATTTCTTCATACACACACACACGCAAATAATGTTAAACCAACATTTTTGAAATAAAATACATAGACTACATATAATCAAACAAAAGTACATGCAGACTCTATGATCAAATCTCAAACAAAAATATTTGTACAAACACATAATTGGTTTTAATTTTTTCAATTTATATAATTACTTACATTGATATAGGAAAAGCAGGCTATGACATTGACTCACTATTACGTGGAAAAGCTTAGTTACAGGAATAGTGGTATGCAGTGGTACATTATGAATTTCACAAGTCATAGTAAAGATATTTTCTTTCCTACAGTTAGTCATAAGATAGTTTTAATGGTTTTGAGGAAGGCGCTGAGCATTTCAATTTAAAAAATCTATGTCTAAATTAAAAACAGTGCTATATACAAACCAAATTACTAATTGCTTTCTTTTACAATTGCAGTGAAGACCATTCTCCAGAAAAGAAGCAGCCGAATTTGAAGTACAAAGAACAACTAAGAAGTAAACTGCTCATTTTAGAAAAAAAGTAAGTAAAATGTTACCATAATATTTGAATTATTACTCAAACACACTGTAAGGTTAATTCATGCTATTTCTGTGCCTAAAAATAGAGATTCTGCACCATTCTGACCAAAAATCCCCCCATCTTAAACAGTGATTTACTGGCAGAATGGCCCACAACTTCCTATTTTTCGACACCCAAATTACCCAAATCAGCCATTAGAATTTAGATGTTGTAGAACAAACAACTGTTTTAATTGTACAGCTTTATATATACTTTTTATACTTTTCCAAACCACTGGCTTACTTTTTTCTGTCATCTGAACCCCAGTTTAGTAACACATTAATTCAAGAATACCCATCCCTAATAGTTGTACTTCCCAAAGCACAATCACACACCATTACATAGATCTTTATCATCTTACTCAAACACTCATGCACACAACACATATGCATTCCAGAACACCCCAACCCATACCTTCTGTATTTTTTTCAACAGACCCTAAAAAATGCCTACCAAAAAGCAACTCCGTACAAAGGAACGCAGAAGTAGAGCAAATGAAAAGAAAACTCTCCAACATAAACATCCTTATATAGCAGAATTTGTAAAAAAAAAGTTGAAACACAACAGCTAATACAGTCAGGTAGTGAAACAGAAGAAGTTTCTAGTACAAAAACTTTGCCTCCTCTATCAAAAAGTAAAACAAACCAAAAAACAATTAACAGAAAATCAACTATCACTACAAATAAAACTTCTTCTATAAATCTTGATGTAGTACAAAGTAAGCATACCAACAAAAGTATTTTAGCCAAAATTTTCCGTCACAAAGTCCTTCAAAATCTTATGAAAACAGGAGAGAAACCAGGTTCAACACTTCAAACCTATCGTAGAAAAGTAATCTTAGAAGCGTTGATAAACAGTGCAATTCTTCTCAAAAGAAAGCTATTTATTTTAGTGTTAAACAGAATAAAACCACTAACAAAACTAATAACTAAATTACAAAAAAGACTTCTCAATAAACGTAATGTCAACAGAAATAACTTCGTAAAATATCTATGGAGGTGAATGGAGTCACACTACAAGCACAGAACCATGAAGAAGCATATAAACAAAAGCAAACAAATACAATTGCCATACATAGCAGTGGTCGAGGTTATGAAAAAGTTAATAATACCATAATGGAAAAATAAGTACTCCTTGCAAAAATATGCCCTGAAAACGTAGATTTACCCCTCCATTCAACTGAATCAGAACATCTAGTGTACAAAGGGCCATGCACGTCAATGTGTAACATTCCCAAAACAATGTTCAAGTCTTTACGCCAATTCCTCAATCAATATGTGAAAAGCAAAGACAAAATCAAAATTAAACTACTGCAAAATATGGATGCTTGTACAGTATGCAAGTACACATGACTACAAGGACATTCATTGGCCTGCATTACAGGACCTACTTGCAAAACAACCTTCCATGATATCAAAAGGATATCAACACATCATGCAAGTATAAGAAATCTAGTTTATAAACTGTACTATGCTAAAAGTCCTGCTTTAGCACTAGCCAATTTAAATAACATTCTTCTACATGGTACAGCAAAAGACCTACTAAAAGAAATCGACTATATTCAGACAAAATATTTTGGAAGTGAAACCCACTTACAAGATGAATTAGCTGTAAACCAACTTCATAACAATTCTGCACATGGCAACCTTTCACTACACACATACAAAAAAGAAATAATACAATTTGAAAGTAATTCAGCTGAAATACCAAACCACATGTGTGTATGTTGCCGCAGAACTTTTTATAAAAGTAACACAAAAACTGTAGACCTATTATACAAAATAGAAGACAATGAAGAATGTAAATGGTTTGAACTAGCTCTCTACCTTATAGCAGAAAATAAAAACGAAATAACTGACCCCATACTACTTTGCAGTTACTGCACTACAAAACTTGACAACAACCAAACTCCTTCACATGTTATCACAAATAACTTGGAATTATATCCACTAACAAACCCCTTCAACAACTTAATTTATATGAGAGCATCATAATTCAAACAGTGTACCCATTTCAAGCAATAATACCCCTTCAACCAAAAACTGCAAAATTACCTCCCTCTGAATTAGTGAAAGGTATTTGTGGAAAAGTAGTGTATTTACCATTAGATCTAAAAGAAAATGTGCACACTCTAGGAGTGCAAAGTCCAATGCAACAATCTTTAATTATCTTGGTAAATGGAGTACCTACAAAAGACAAAGAAATTTGGCAACAACTGGTAGATTTACATAAAGTTAGAGAAGCCCTGCAATAACTTAAAGAGAATAATGAATATTACAAAGAAATTAATATTGAAGAAAACTTGAAAGATACAACTGAAATAATTCAAGAGACACAAGAAGCTAGTCAAATTGAGCTCCTAGATCCTGCTACAATATCAAACACTTTAGACCATTATACAATTCATCCATTGCACTCTAATGACACAATAGAAGATGCACTGGATACTTACCAAATGTGTCAAACAAAAGGATCACCAATCAGCATATGGGAAAAAAGTTTAGAAGCACGTACTTTTCCTCTACTCTTTCCGACTGGTAAAGGAGGAAGATATGATGATAGACCTATTCAAATATCAGCATCAGAATATCGCTCATTACGAATGTAGTCTGAAGATCCCAGATTTCGACAAAATGTGCAATACATATTCCACCTACTCTAAGAAAGTAAATTAGCAACTTTATGTTACGGAGTTGCACACATATTGAAATCAGGATCACACTTTCAAAATATGACAGCTACACAATTATTACAAAAAGTTCAACAAAAAGATGAGGTTTTACAAGCAAATCTTACAAATCTATTAGCAAATATGCGTGGTACTAAAGAGTACTGGTTTCAACGTCATGGAGATGTACGTTGTATTATCAGAAACCTTGGCCCACCCACTTGGTTTGTTACATTAAGTTGTGCAGAATATGCATGGGAAGATTTACATGCTTTCCTACGCATATCAAACAAAAACAAAACAAACATAGATATACTAAGACCTGGAGAACTTTGTTCCCAGGATCCTGTTAATGTTTCAAGATATTTTCACCATCGCTTCATTGCTATGCTACATTTTATTTGTAATAAAACTGTTCCTCCCCTTGGAGAAGTGCAACCCTTCTTTTGGAGAAAAGAATACCAAGCCAGAGGAGAACCACATGTCCACATGCTTTTATGGATTAAAGATGCTCCTAAATTTGGTCAAGACAGTGATGCCACTGTTTTACAGTTTATTGAAAAATATGTCACTTGTGAAATTCCATCAGAATCCACAAATAGTGATCTTCATGCAAAGATTTTACAATTCCAAAGACACAAATGTGGCAAATATTGTCGTCGCAAATACAAAAACAATGGGAAATACTACACCAAATGCTGATTTGGTTTCCCTAGACCAGTTACAAATACAGGTCAAGTGAACAACCCCATGTCTTCAGTTAGACATAGTGTTAAAGGTAAGTCACCTAAAAATACATATTGCATAAAAAGAAAAGAAGAAGAAAAATATATCAATGATTACAATGCAATCATTGCCCACTTATGGAATGCTAACATAGATGTGCAGTACATTGCAGACAATTCTACTGCAGTTGCACGATATGTCACAGCATACTTAACCAAATCAGAAAAGACAGAGGTCCAAGACCTCTGGAATGACCTGTCATTAGATAAAACAGTGTCTCAGAAATTATACAGCTTGGGCATAAAAATACTGTCCCATAGAGAATGTGGATCCTATGAAGCAGATGATCGATTAACTGGTACTGCATTGTATGGTAAATCTGCAAATATAGTATGGCTAAGTCTTGGTCCAGTTAAATCTAGAAAAAGAGTTCTAAAATCATACAAAGATATAGAAACAATAGCCAAACATGATCCCAACAGCCAATACAGTTTAAAAAACCATTTATTGGACACATACTACCCAAACAGGAGTACCACTTTGGAAACCATGTGTCTATACCACATAGCCCAAAACTACACATACAAAAATAATATGAAACCTGATGAACAAAACCGTAAATACAAAGTGACAAACTGTGAAGGCAGCTTAGTAAAACTCACACAACCAAATTTAATTAATCATATCAAATTGTCATTAAAGACTCCTCAACAAAAGGAAGTATATTACATGTCCCTGCTACAACTCTTTAAACCATAGAGAAAAGAAGACGAAATACTAGATAACTATGACTCATATGAAGACGCTTTCAAAGCAAACAAAAGCAGTATAACTGATGTAAACTTTGCACAGTACAAAACAATGTTGCACAATGAACAGCAACACGAAGAAGAACTCCAGGCCCAACTAGATAAGGACACTCCTGACAGTAGTCAACCGTCTGTCACAGGAAGCCAAGGACTACTGGGAGACCCACTAATAACAAATGAGGCAGAATTAGCTATGATAGAAGTAGAAAACACCATGTGTCAGTATGAAGATAAAGAAGACTTAACTATACTACAATCAAAGCTAAACAATGAGCAACGCAGCATTTTTTCAAGAAGTAACAAAAGAAAGTGTACATGGTGTACAACATGAAAACAAAGAATGCACCTGAAAACATTACAAACCTATACTATTGTATGTCAGTGGTGAAGCTGGTTCTGGCAAAACATTCCTAATCAAAATCATCAGTAAGTTCCTTCAACAATTGACAAACAACAAACTGTCAGCTGTTGTCACTGCCTCCACAGGTTTAGCTGCCTACAACATAGGTGGTGTCACTTTACACTGATTACTACTCCTGCCAGCAGAAAACCAAAACAAATTAGATTATTACAAACGTTCTGCAGAATCTGCAATGGAACTACGCAGAGTATTGAAACAAATGAAAATGCTACTAATAGATGAAGTGAGCATGGTGTCCAACCTAATGTTGGCTTTGATTCACCTCAGTTTACAAGAAGTACTCAAAACAAACTATGAAGAGCTCTTTGCAGGAAAACACATTATTGTTTTCGGAGATCTTCTTCAATTGACACCAGTAAAAGGTGAGCCTATTTTTAAAACATTAAGACACAAACTCTGCCGTAAAAACGTTGACAGCATAGGAAATGTCAACCTTTGGCAACATTTCCAATACAGAGAATTAACAGAAAACATGCGCCAATCTGCGGATCTCACTTATGCAAACATCTTAAAAAGTATCAGAGTTGGTATACTTTCTAAAGAAGCAGAAGCAATATTGAAAACCTGGCACATTCATGCATGTTATGGTGATAATGCATGTGCTACAGATGTTATGGAACAATTAGCCCACAAAAATGTCAATTGAATGGCCTTGATGCCAACTCTTGCAAGCTGTTTCAAATTCAATGAAATAATGTTAAGTACAGAAATGCAACCAATAATGGAAATTAGCGCCACAGACAAACTAGATGTACATGGAATGACACTACCCTTGTGTGACCAAGCCACAACAAGACAAACTGGGTAATTCATAGAATTTGTCACAAAAAGTGGCGCACGCGGCTGGCGCACAGTGTCCCCGTGCGATACACTGCGCCAGCCGCGTGCGATAAAATCCATTTCATCGCACAGCATATTCATGGATTTTAGCCCCCAAAACCAGCCGTGGCGCAGAGTGGTGCAGCGACCCTGCAGCAGAGCAAGTTAGGCCCCCAAGAATGCCCTCGCGCAAGGAAAATCCATCAAAATCCCCAATTCATTGCAAATGTCTGCGCTAACCCTGGACCAGTTTACAGGGCTGCCAAACAGCAAATGCCAAGCGGGGTCTGTGTATTACTAGGCTGCGCGGGAAGTTTCACACGCGATTGGCCCTGTGTGAGCGGGGTATGTGTATAACTGGGGAGCGCGGGAAGTTTCACACGCGATTTCAGCAGGGTACATGTATTACTGGGGTGCGCGGGAAGTTTCACACACGATTTCAGCAGGGTACGTGTATTACTGTGGTGCGCGGGAAGTTTTACACGCGATTTTTACAAATGACCAGAAGAACCACAATAAAAGCATAAATTGTTCTTTCTACGCTTCTCTCTTTCTTCGCTAGACAGTGGTCCTCTTACCGCCCCTATTTGCATGGGTTCTCCATTACCTGAAACCGAACTTGTCAGACTGACAGGGACCGGGGGCAAAATCCTCTTCTCCCCCTTCCTTTCCGCTTTACGGGCATCGATCTGAAGAACTAGATCCAAAAAGTCAGGAAAGGAGACGGGGACCACAGGTACCGTAGCAATGACATCCTTGAGGGAGTCTGACAAACCCTTATAAAATAAAGCCGCCTTCTTCTCGTCTGGCCAGTTGGTTTCAGCAACCAATTGGTTAAACTTAGCCAGATAAGTCAATAGAGAAGAATCGCCTTGCTGTAAATTCAATAACTCCGAATCAGTGGCCTGAGACTTGTATCGGGTGTCAAAGACTCTCGTAAGCGCCTCTATAAGAGCGTCACAGTCAAATAACAAATGACTTCCTTGTTCCAAGAGAGGATTAACCCAGACTTCAGCAGTACCCCCTAGATTAGACAATATAAAAGCGGCCTTAGTGGTTGAATCGGGAAACGATGTTGGTCTACAAAGAAAATGCAGTCTGCATTGATTGATGAACGTTCTGAAGGCTTTTGGATCGCCCAAAAAACATTCAGGAGGGGCCAACGGAAATTGTGCAGTCATAACTACCGGAACAGGCTCTGCCCTGGCCTGAGCACCGGCCGTACTAGACCCGGAAGCCACTGTGATTGATGGAGGTTCAATGGCGCTAACCCTTAGTCCCGCTTGAATGTCATCAATACGGCGATGGGTAGCATCATGGGCAGTTTGCATGTCAGCACGTAAATCAGCCACTAATTAAACCAAAGTAGCCAAAGGATCAGTGGCTGTGTCCATTTTAAGGCTTCTGATTCTGTCAGAACAGTGAACCTTAACAAGGTAAAGCGCCTGGTGACCGAAGAGGAGCTGTTGAACCCGTAGTGCAGTAGTTTATTCTTCCCACCAATGTAATACTCAGTTGTGCATAAAAACAGTCTGAGCGTTCAATTGGTTGAAAGATGTTTGAAGAAGGAGCAGGACACTCTGGAACTCCTGATGACTGCAACTTCCTTCCTGATGCTTGGCAACTGCACAGGACACACTGGAAGCTCACTGATTGTCAGTAGGGTAATGTGCATAACATGACCAACAAGAAAATGACAGCGGATTGGAACTAATCAGCCTCTGGAATGATACAAGAACTTACATAAGACAAAGATAAACAAAAAAGCCAATAACTGAAAAATGAACACTAGGTGAAAATTCTTACTTGTATATCCGTGAGAAGGGATGCAACGAGGAAAGAGTGATGTATTAGATCTAAACGGATCCAAAGGAAGAGTCCGAGAAGAACGCAGTCTCACAGATGCTGCAGGTTTCTTGAGTCCGGTGCAAACCCTATTCCCGCCGGCACGCGTACGCCTAGAAAGTTCAGCGAGTTCCCAAAAGTGCTATAGGCAGTCTCTAGTCCAGCACTCGTTTCCTATTCCGCCGGCCCGTGTACGCGTAGGGTGAAAGATCCTTCTTCTGAGGGACGTAAGTAAACAATCCAAACAATGAGCGTTCCGGGTCAAAACCAGGTAAGCAGACAAAGTGAAGCAGAAGACGTGAATCGAAGTCAAAAGGAAGTCCGGGTCGTAGCAGCAGTTCGTAGCAGAATAACCATGGGCAAGAAAAGAGTAAATCCAATAGACAGGCAAGAGGTTGAGAATGAGCAAGATCAGAAGTACCGTGCGCAAGACAAGAGCAAATCCAATAGACAGGCAAGAGGTCGAGAAGGAGCAAGATCCAAGATAACAAAGCGCCACTGTTGTGTTCCGAGGAAAACGATCAGAAGCACCGAAGCAGCAAATGGGGAGGACTTAAATTTCCGTGACCACAATGCGGGAGTCACGTGACCGGGAAACCGGAGCAACACATGACTGTAGGCGTACTAGCGGCCAGCGTCGCCATGGCAACCCCCAATATCTTTGAAACAAGCCTTTAAAGGAACGGAAGCGATTGATGTTGTTCCTAGCTATTTTGACTCCCGAAAGTCTGTCGGGGAAGCGGGAAAGTGCACTAGGAATCGGTGTTCTGACAGACCCCTACATGTAACTGCATCATCAGAGATCAGCACTACAAATGTACGGTGAATCTCTCCGAGTACAAGTCTCATACCATTGGCAAGCACGATCTACGAGAAATACTATACAAGTCTCCAAGATTTCTACTTGCAGCTTCGTCCATATCCATATGCATGAACACAAACTACAGGTATGCATATTTTCTATACAGTACATGAACACATTTTCTAACCAACTTTTACCTTGTATAATCTGTAAAATGAATCTATGATCATTTTTTCATTGTCCTAAAATGAACTGTGATTTACAAACCTTTATACCGTTTAATTTCTTCATACACACACACACGCAAATAATGTTAAACCAACATTTTTGAAATAAAATACATAGACTACATATAATCAAACAAAAGTACATGCAGACTCTATGATCAAATCTCAAACAAAAATATTTGTACAAACACATAATTGGTTTTAATTTTTTCAATTTATATAATTACTTACATTGATATAGGAAAAGCAGGCTATGACATTGACTCACTATTACGTGGAAAAGCTTAGTTACAGGAATAGTGGTATGCAGTGGTACATTATGAATTTCACAAGCCATAGTAAAGATATTTTCTGTCCTACAGTTAGTCATAAGATAGTTTTAATGGTTTTGAGGAAGGCGCTGAGCATTTCAATTTAAAAAATCTATGTCTAAATTAAAAACAGTGCTATATACAAACCAAATTACTAATTGCTTTCTTTTACAATTGCAGTGAAGACCATTCTCCAGAAAAGAAGCAGCCGAATTTGAAGTACAAAGAACAACTAAGAAGTAAACTGCTCATTTTAGAAAAAAAGTAAGTAAAATGTTACCATAATATTTGAATTATTACTCAAACACACTGTAAGGTTAATTCATGCTATTTCTGTGCCTAAAAATAGAGATTCTGCACCATTCTGACCAAAAATCCCCCCATCTTAAACAGTGATTTACTGGCAGAATGGCCCACAACTTCCTATTTTTCGACACACAAATTACCCAAATCAGCCATTAGAATTTAGATGTTGTAGAACAAACAACTGTTTTAATTGTACAGCTTTATATATACTTTTTATACTTTTCCAAACCACTGGCTTACTTTTTTCTGTCATCTGAACCCCAGTTTAGTAACACATTAATTCAAGAATACCCATCCCTAATAGTTGTACTTCCCAAAGCACAATCACACACCATTACATAGATCTTTATCATCTTACTCAAACACTCATGCACACAACACATATGCATTCCAGAACACCCCAACCCATACCTTCTGTATTTTTTTCAACAGACCCTAAAAAATGCCTACCAAAAAGCAACTCCGTACAAAGGAACGCAGAAGTAGAGCAAATGAAAAGAAAACTCTCCAACATAAACATCCTTATATAGCAGAATTTGTAAAAAAAAAGTTGAAACACAACAGCTAATACAGTCAGGTAGTGAAACAGAAGAAGTTTCTAGTACAAAAACTTTGCCTCCTCTATCAAAAAGTAAAACAAACCAAAAAACAATTAACAGAAAATCAACTATCACTACAAATAAAACTTCTTCTATAAATCTTGATGTAGTACAAAGTAAGCATACCAACAAAAGTATTTTAGCCAAAATTTTCCGTCACAAAGTCCTTCAAAATCTTATGAAAACAGGAGAGAAACCAGGTTCAACACTTCAAACCTATCGTAGAAAAGTAATCTTAGAAGCGTTGATAAACAGTGCAATTCTTCTCAAAAGAAAGCTATTTATTTTAGTGTTAAACAGAATAAAACCACTAACAAAACTAATAACTAAATTACAAAAAAGACTTCTCAATAAACGTAATGTCAACAGAAATAACTTCTTAAATATCTATGGAGGTGAATGGAGTCACACTACAAGCACAGAACCATGAAGAAGCATATAAACAAAAGCAAACAAATACAATTGCCATACATAGCAGTGGTCGAGGTTATGAAAAAGTTAATAATACCATAATGGAAAAATAAGTACTCCTTGCAAAAATATGCCCTGAAAACGTAGATTTACCCCTCCATTCAACTGAATCAGAACATCTAGTGTACAAAGGGCCATGCACGTCAATGTGTAACATTCCCAAAACAATGTTCAAGTCTTTACGCCAATTCCTCAATCAATATGTGAAAAGCAAAGACAAAATCAAAATTAAACTACTGCAAAATATGGATGCTTGTACAGTATGCAAGTACACATGACTACAAGGACATTCATTGGCCTGCATTACAGGACCTACTTGCAAAACAACCTTCCATGATATCAAAAGGATATCAACACATCATGCAAGTATAAGAAATCTAGTTTATAAACTGTACTATGCTAAAAGTCCTGCTTTAGCACTAGCCAATTTAAATAACATTCTTCTACATGGTACAGCAAAAGACCTACTAAAAGAAATCGACTATATTCAGACAAAATATTTTGGAAGTGAAACCCACTTACAAGATGAATTAGCTGTAAACCAACTTCATAACAATTCTGCACATGGCAACCTTTCACTACACACATACAAAAAATAAATAATACAATTTGAAAGTAATTCAGCTGAAATACCAAACCACATGTGTGTATGTTGCCGCAGAACTTTTTATAAAAGTAACACAAAAACTGTAGACCTATTATACAAAATAGAAGACAATGAAGAATGTAAATGGTTTGAACTAGCTCTCTACCTTATAGCAGAAAATAAAAACGAAATAACTGACCCCATACTACTTTGCAGTTACTGCACTACAAAACTTGACAACAACCAAACTCCTTCACATGTTATCACAAATAACTTGGAATTATATCCACTAACAAAACCCCTTCAACAACTTAATTTATATGAGAGCATCATAATTCAAACAGTGCACCCATTTCAAGCAATAATACCCCTTCAACCAAAAACTGCAAAATTACCTCCCTCTGAATTAGTGAAAGGTATTTGTGGAAAAGTAGTGTATTTACCATTAGATCTAAAAGAAAATGTGCACACTCTAGGAGTGCAAAGTCCAATGCAACAATCTTTAATTATCTTGGTAAATGGAGTACCTACAAAAGACAAAGAAATTTGGCAACAACTGGTAGATTTACATAAAGTTAGAGAAGCCCTGCAATAACTTAAAGAGAATAATGAATATTACAAAGAAATTAATATTGAAGAAAACTTGAAAGATACAACTGAAATAATTCAAGAGACACAAGAAGCTAGTCAAATTGAGCTCCTAGATCCTGCTACAATATCAAACACTTTAGACCATTATACAATTCATCCATTGCACTCTAATGACACAATAGAAGATGCACTGGATACTTACCAAATGTGTCAAACAAAAGGATCACCAATCAGCATATGGGAAAAAAGTTTAGAAGCACGTACTTTTCCTCTACTCTTTCCGACTGGTAAAGGAGGAAGATATGATGATAGACCTATTCAAATATCAGAATCAGAATATCGCTCATTACGAATGTAGTCTGAAGATCCCAGATTTCGACAAAATGTGCAATACATATTCCACCTACTCTAAGAAAGTAAATTAGCAACTTTATGTTACGGAGTTGCACACATATTGAAATCAGGATCACACTTTCAAAATATGACAGCTACACAATTATTACAAAAAGTTCAACAAAAAGATGAGGTTTTACAAGCAAATCTTACAAATCTATTAGCAAATATGCGTGGTACTAAAGAGTACTGGTTTCAACGTCATGGAGATGTACGTTGTATTATCAGAAACCTTGGCCCACCCACTTGGTTTGTTACATTAAGTTGTGCAGAATATGCATGGGAAGATTTACATGCTTTCCTACGCATATCAAACAAAAACAAAACAAACATAGATATACTAAGACCTGGAGAACTTTGTTCCCAGGATCCTGTTAATGTTTCAAGATATTTTCACCATCGCTTCATTGCTATGCTACATTTTATTTGTAATAAAACTGTTCCTCCCCTTGGAGAAGTGCAACCCTTCTTTTGGAGAAAAGAATACCAAGCCAGAGGAGAACCACATGTCCACATGCTTTTATGGATTAAAGATGCTCCTAAATTTGGTCAAGGCAGTGATGCCACTGTTTTACAGTTTATTGAAAAATATGTCACTTGTGAAATTCCATCAGAATCCACAAATAGTGATCTTCATGCAAAGATTTTACAATTCCAAAGACACAAATGTGGCAAATATTGTCGTCGCAAATACAAAAACAATGGGAAATACTACACCAAATGCTGATTTGGTTTCCCTAGACCAGTTACAAATACAGGTCAAGTGAACAACCCCATGTCTTCAGTTAGACATAGTGTTAAAGGTAAGTCACCTAAAAATACATATTGCATAAAAAGAAAAGAAGAAGAAAAATATATCAATGATTACAATGCAATCATTGCCCACTTATGGAATGCTAACATAGATGTGCAGTACATTGCAGACAATTCTACTGCAGTTGCACGATATGTCACAGCATACTTAACCAAATCAGAAAAGACAGAGGTCCAAGACCTCTGGAATGACCTGTCATTAGATAAAACAGTGTCTCAGAAATTATACAGCTTGGGCATAAAAATACTGTCCCATAGAGAATGTGGATCCTATGAAGCAGATGATCGATTAACTGGTACTGCATTGTATGGTAAATCTGCAAATATAGTATGGCTAAGTCTTGGTCCAGTTAAATCTAGAAAAAGAGTTCTAAAATCATACAAAGATATAGAAACAATAGCCAAACATGATCCCAACAGCCAATACAGTTTAAAAAACCATTTATTGGACACATACTACCCAAACAGGAGTACCACTTTGGAAACCATGTGTCTATACCACATAGCCCAAAACTACACATACAAAAATAATATGAAACCTGATGAACAAAACCGTAAATACAAAGTGACAAACTGTGAAGGCAGCTTAGTAAAACTCACACAACCAAATTTAATTAATCATATCAAATTGTCATTAAAGACTCCTCAACAAAAGGAAGTATATTACATGTCCCTGCTACAACTCTTTAAACCATAGAGAAAAGAAGACGAAATACTAGATAACTATGACTCATATGAAGACGCTTTCAAAGCAAACAAAAGCAGTATAACTGATGTAAACTTTGCACAGTACAAAACAATGTTGCACAATGAACAGCAACACGAAGAAGAACTCCAGGCCCAACTAGATAAGGACACTCCTGACAGTAGTCAACCGTCTGTCACAGGAAGCCAAGGACTACTGGGAGACCCACTAATAACAAATGAGGCAGAATTAGCTATGATAGAAGTAGAAAACACCATGTGTCAGTATGAAGATAAAGAAGACTTAACTATACTACAATCAAAGCTAAACAATGAGCAACGCAGCATTTTTTCAAGAAGTAACAAAAGAAAGTGTACATGGTGTACAACATGAAAACAAAGAATGCACCTGAAAACATTACAAACCTATACTATTGTATGTCAGTGGTGAAGCTGGTTCTGGCAAAACATTCCTAATCAAAATCATCAGTAAGTTCCTTCAACAATTGACAAACAACAAACTGTCAGCTGTTGTCACTGCCTCCACAGGTTTAGCTGCCTACAACATAGGTGGTGTCACTTTACACTGATTACTACTCCTGCCAGCAGAAAACCAAAACAAATTAGATTATTACAAACTTTCTGCAGAATCTGCAATGGAACTACGCAGAGTATTGAAACAAATGAAAATGCTACTAATAGATGAAGTGAGCATGGTGTCCAACCTAATGTTGGCTTTGATTCACCTCAGTTTACAAGAAGTACTCAAAACAAACTATGAAGAGCTCTTTGCAGGAAAACACATTATTGTTTTCGGAGATCTTCTTCAATTGACACCAGTAAAAGGTGAGCCTATTTTTAAAACATTAAGACACAAACTCTGCCGTAAAAACGTTGACAGCATAGGAAATGTCAACCTTTGGCAACATTTCCAATACAGAGAATTAACAGAAAACATGCGCCAATCTGCGGATCTCACTTATGCAAACATCTTAAAAAGTATCAGAGTTGGTATACTTTCTAAAGAAGCAGAAGCAATATTGAAAACCTGGCACATTCATGCATGTTATGGTGATAATGCATGTGCTACAGATGTTATGGAACAATTAGCCCACAAAAATGTCAATTGAATGGCCTTGATGCCAACTCTTGCAAGCTGTTTCAAATTCAATGAAATAATGTTAAGTACAGAAATGCAACCAATAATGGAAATTAGCGCCACAGACAAACTAGATGTACATGGAATGACACTACCCTTGTGTGACCAAGCCACAACAAGACAAACTGGGTAATTCATAGAATTTGTCACAAAAAGTGGCGCACGCGGCTGGCGCACAGTGTCCCCGTGCGATACACTGCGCCAGCCGCGTGCGATAAAATCCATTTCATCGCACAGCATATTCATGGATTTTAGCCCCCAAAACCAGCCGTGGCGCAGAGTGGTGCAGCGACCCTGCAGCAGAGCAAGTTAGGCCCCCAAGAATGCCCTCGCGCAAGGAAAATCCATCAAAATCCCCAATTCATTGCAAATGTCTGCGCTAACCCTGGACCAGTTTACAGGGCTGCCAAACAGCAAATGCCAAGCGGGGTCTGTGTATTACTAGGCTGCGCGGGAAGTTTCACACGCGATTGGCCCTGTGTGAGCGGGGTATGTGTATAACTGGGGAGCGCGGGAAGTTTCACACGCGATTTCAGCAGGGTACATGTATTACTGGGGTGCGCGGGAAGTTTCACACACGATTTCAGCAGGGTACGTGTATTACTGTGGTGCGCGGGAAGTTTTACACGCGATTTTTACAAATGACCAGAAGAACCACAATAAAAGCATAAATTGTTCTTTCTACGCTTCTCTCTTTCTTCGCTAGACAGTGGTCCTCTTACCGCCCCTATTTGCATGGGTTCTCCATTACCTGAAACCGAACTTGTCAGACTGACAGGGACCGGGGGCAAAATCCTCTTCTCCCCCTTCCTTTCCGCTTTACGGGCATCGATCTGAAGAACTAGATCCAAAAAGTCAGGAAAGGAGACGGGGACCACAGGTACCGTAGCAATGACATCCTTGAGGGAGTCTGACAAACCCTTATAAAATAAAGCCGCCTTCTTCTCGTCTGGCCAGTTGGTTTCAGCAACCAATTGGTTAAACTTAGCCAGATAAGTCAATAGAGAAGAATCGCCTTGCTGTAAATTCAATAACTCCGAATCAGTGGCCTGAGACTTGTATCGGGTGTCAAAGACTCGTAAGCGCCTCTATAAGAGCGTCACAGTCAAATAACAAATGACTTCCTTGTTCCAAGAGAGGATTAACCCAGACTTCAGCAGTACCCCCTAGATTAGACAATATAAAAGCGGCCTTAGTGGTTGAATCGGGAAACGATGTTGGTCTACAAAGAAAATGCAGTCTGCATTGATTGATGAACGTTCTGAAGGCTTTTGGATCGCCCAAAAAACATTCAGGAGGGGCCAACGGAAATTGTGCAGTCATAACTACCGGAACAGGCTCTGCCCTGGCCTGAGCACCGGCCGTACTAGACCCGGAAGCCACTGCGATTGATGGAGGTTCAATGGCGCTAACCCTTAGTCCCGCTTGAATGTCATCAATACGGCGATGGGTAGCATCATGGGCAGTTTGCATGTCAGCACGTAAATCAGCCACTAATTAAACCAAAGTAGCCAAAGGATCAGTGGCTGTGTCCATTTTAAGGCTTCTGATTCTGTCAGAACAGTGAACCTTAACAAGGTAAAGCGCCTGGTGACCGAAGAGGAGCTGTTGAACCCGTAGTGCAGTAGTTTATTCTTCCCACCAATGTAATACTCAGTTGTGCATAAAAACAGTCTGAGCGTTCAATTGGTTGAAAGATGTTTGAAGAAGGAGCAGGACACTCTGGAACTCCTGATGACTGCAACTTCCTTCCTGATGCTTGGCAACTGCACAGGACACACTGGAAGCTCACTGATTGTCAGTAGGGTAATGTGCATAACATGACCAACAAGAAAACGACAGCGGATTGGAACTAATCAGCCTCTGGAATGATACAAGAACTTACATAAGACAAAGATAAACAAAAAAGCCAATAACTGAAAAATGAACACTAGGTGAAAATTCTTACTTGTATATCCGTGAGAAGGGATGCAACGAGGAAAGAGTGATGTATTAGATCTAAACGGATCCAAAGGAAGAGTCCGAGAAGAACGCAGTCTCACAGATGCTGCAGGTTTCTTGAGTCCGGTGCAAACCCTATTCCCGCCGGCACGCGTACGCCTAGAAAGTTCAGCGAGTTCCCAAAAGTGCTATAGGCAGTCTCTAGTCCAGCACTCGTTTCCTATTCCGCCGGCCCGTGTACGCGTAGGGTGAAAGATCCTTCTTCTGAGGGACGTAAGTAAACAATCCAAACAATGAGCGTTCCGGGTCAAAACCAGGTAAGCAGACAAAGTGAAGCAGAAGACGTGAATCGAAGTCAAAAGGAAGTCCGGGTCGTAGCAGCAGTTCGTAGCAGAATAACCATGGGCAAGAAAAGAGTAAATCCAATAGACAGGCAAGAGGTTGAGAATGAGCAAGATCAGAAGTACTGTGCGCAAGACAAGAGCAAATCCAATAGACAGGCAAGAGGTCGAGAAGGAGCAAGATCCAAGATAACAAAGCGCCACTGTTGTGTTCCGAGGAAAACGATCAGAAGCACCGAAGCAGCAAATGGGGAGGACTTAAATTTCCATGACCACAATGCGGGAGTCACGTGACCGGGAAACCGGAGCAACACATGACTGTAGGCGTACTAGCGGCCAGCGTCGCCATGGCAACCCCCAATATCTTTGAAACAAGCCTTTAAAGGAACGGAAGCGATTGATGTTGTTCCTAGCTATTTTGACTCCCGAAAGTCTGTCGGGGAAGCGGGAAAGTGCACTAGGAATCGGTGTTCTGACAGACCCCTACATGTAACTGCATCATCAGAGATCAGCACTACAAATGTACGGTGAATCTCTCGGAGTACAAGTCTCATACCATTGGCAAGCACGATCTACGAGAAATACTATACAAGTCTCCAAGATTTCTACTTGCAGCTTCGTCCATATCCATATGCATGAACACAAACTACAGGTATGCATATTTTCTATACAGTACATGAACACATTTTCTAACCAACTTTTACCTTGTATAATCTGTAAAATGAATCTACGATCATTTTTTCATTGTCCTAAAATGAACTGTGATTTACAAACCTTTATACCGTTTAATTTCTTCATACACACACACACGCAAATAATGTTAAACCAACATTTTTGAAATAAAATACATAGACTACATATAATCAAACAAAAGTACATGCAGACTCTATGATCAAATCTCAAACAAAAATATTTGTACAAACACATAATTGGTTTTAATTTTTTCAATTTATATAATTACTTACATTGATATAGGAAAAGCAGGCTATGACATTGACTCACTATTACGTGGAAAAGCTTAGTTACAGGAATAGTGGTATGCAGTGGTACATTATGAATTTCACAAGTCATAGTAAAGATATTTTCTTTCCTACAGTTAGTCATAAGATAGTTTTAATGGTTTTGAGGAAGGCGCTGAGCATTTCAATTTAAAAAATCTATGTCTAAATTAAAAACAGTGCTATATACAAACCAAATTACTAATTGCTTTCTTTTACAATTGCAGTGAAGACCATTCTCCAGAAAAGAAGCAGCCGAATTTGAAGTACAAAGAACAACTAAGAAGTAAACTGCTCATTTTAGAAAAAAAGTAAGTAAAATGTTACCATAATATTTGAATTATTACTCAAACACACTGTAAGGTTAATTCATGCTATTTCTGTGCCTAAAAATAGAGATTCTGCACCATTCTGACCAAAAATCCCCCCATCTTAAACAGTGATTTACTGGCAGAATGGCCCACAACTTCCTATTTTTCGACACCCAAATTACCCAAATCAGCCATTAGAATTTAGATGTTGTAGAACAAACAACTGTTTTAATTGTACAGCTTTATATATACTTTTTATACTTTTCCAAACCACTGGCTTACTTTTTTCTGTCATCTGAACCCCAGTTTAGTAACACATTAATTCAAGAATACCCATCCCTAATAGTTGTACTTCCCAAAGCACAATCACACACCATTACATAGATCTTTATCATCTTACTCAAACACTCATGCACACAACACATATGCATTCCAGAACACCCCAACCCATACCTTCTGTATTTTTTTCAACAGACCCTAAAAAATGCCTACCAAAAAGCAACTCCGTACAAAGGAACGCAGAAGTAGAGCAAATGAAAAGAAAACTCTCCAACATAAACATCCTTATATAGCAGAATTTGTAAAAAAAAAGTTGAAACACAACAGCTAATACAGTCAGGTAGTGAAACAGAAGAAGTTTCTAGTACAAAAACTTTGCCTCCTCTATCAAAATGTAAAACAAACCAAAAAACAATTAACAGAAAATCAACTATCACTACAAATAAAACTTCTTCTATAAATCTTGATGTAGTACAAAGTAAGCATACCAACAAAAGTATTTTAGCCAAAATTTTCCGTCACAAAGTCCTTCAAAATCTTATGAAAACAGGAGAGAAACCAGGTTCAACACTTCAAACCTATCGTAGAAAAGTAATCTTAGAAGCGTTGATAAACAGTGCAATTCTTCTCAAAAGAAAGCTATTTATTTTAGTGTTAAACAGAATAAAACCACTAACAAAACTAATAACTAAATTACAAAAAAGACTTCTCAATAAACGTAATGTCAACAGAAATAACTTCGTAAACTATCTATGGAGGTGAATGGAGTCACACTACAAGCACAGAACCATGAAGAAGCATATAAACAAAAGCAAACAAATACAATTGCCATACATAGCAGTGGTCGAGGTTATGAAAAAGTTAATAATACCATAATGGAAAAATAAGTACTCCTTGCAAAAATATGCCCTGAAAACGTAGATTTACCCCTCCATTCAACTGAATCAGAACATCTAGTGTACAAAGGGCCATGCACGTCAATGTGTAACATTCCCAAAACAATGTTCAAGTCTTTACGCCAATTCCTCAATCAATATGTGAAAAGCAAAGACAAAATCAAAATTAAACTACTGCAAAATATGGATGCTTGTACAGTATGCAAGTACACATGACTACAAGGACATTCATTGGCCTGCATTACAGGACCTACTTGCAAAACAACCTTCCATGATATCAAAAGGATATCAACACATCATGCAAGTATAAGAAATCTAGTTTATAAACTGTACTATGCTAAAAGTCCTGCTTTAGCACTAGCCAATTTAAATAACATTCTTCTACATGGTACAGCAAAAGACCTACTAAAAGAAATCGACTATATTCAGACAAAATATTTTGGAAGTGAAACCCACTTACAAGATGAATTAGCTGTAAACCAACTTCATAACAATTCTGCACATGGCAACCTTTCACTACACACATACAAAAAAGAAATAATACAATTTGAAAGTAATTCAGCTGAAATACCAAACCACATGTGTGTATGTTGCCGCAGAACTTTTTATAAAAGTAACACAAAAACTGTAGACCTATTATACAAAATAGAAGACAATGAAGAATGTAAATGGTTTGAACTAGCTCTCTACCTTATAGCAGAAAATAAAAACGAAATAACTGACCCCATACTACTTTGCAGTTACTGCACTACAAAACTTGACAACAACCAAACTCCTTCACATGTTATCACAAATAACTTGGAATTATATCCACTAACAAACCCCTTCAACAACTTAATTTATATGAGAGCATCATAATTCAAACAGTGTACCCATTTCAAGCAATAATACCCCTTCAACCAAAAACTGCAAAATTACCTCCCTCTGAATTAGTGAAAGGTATTTGTGGAAAAGTAGTGTATTTACCATTAGATCTAAAAGAAAATGTGCACACTCTAGGAGTGCAAAGTCCAATGCAACAATCTTTAATTATCTTGGTAAATGGAGTACCTACAAAAGACAAAGAAATTTGGCAACAACTGGTAGATTTACATAAAGTTAGAGAAGCCCTGCAATAACTTAAAGAGAATAATGAATATTACAAAGAAATTAATATTGAAGAAAACTTGAAAGATACAACTGAAATAATTCAAGAGACACAAGAAGCTAGTCAAATTGAGCTCCTAGATCCTGCTACAATATCAAACACTTTAGACCATTATACAATTCATCCATTGCACTCTAATGACACAATAGAAGATGCACTGGATACTTACCAAATGTGTCAAACAAAAGGATCACCAATCAGCATATGGGAAAAAAGTTTAGAAGCACGTACTTTTCCTCTACTCTTTCCGACTGGTAAAGGAGGAAGATATGATGATAGACCTATTCAAATATCAGCATCAGAATATCGCTCATTACGAATGTAGTCTGAAGATCCCAGATTTCGACAAAATGTGCAATACATATTCCACCTACTCTAAGAAAGTAAATTAGCAACTTTATGTTACGGAGTTGCACACATATTGAAATCAGGATCACACTTTCAAAATATGACAGCTACACAATTATTACAAAAAGTTCAACAAAAAGATGAGGTTTTACAAGCAAATCTTACAAATCTATTAGCAAATATGCGTGGTACTAAAGAGTACTGGTTTCAACGTCATGGAGATGTACGTTGTATTATCAGAAACCTTGGCCCACCCACTTGGTTTGTTACATTAAGTTGTGCAGAATATGCATGGGAAGATTTACATGCTTTCCTACGCATATCAAACAAAAACAAAACAAACATAGATATACTAAGACCTGGAGAACTTTGTTCCCAGGATCCTGTTAATGTTTCAAGATATTTTCACCATCGCTTCATTGCTATGCTACATTTTATTTGTAATAAAACTGTTCCTCCCCTTGGAGAAGTGCAACCCTTCTTTTGGAGAAAAGAATACCAAGCCAGAGGAGAACCACATGTCCACATGCTTTTATGGATTAAAGATGCTCCTAAATTTGGTCAAGACAGTGATGCCACTGTTTTACAGTTTATTGAAAAATATGTCACTTGTGAAATTCCATCAGAATCCACAAATAGTGATCTTCATGCAAAGATTTTACAATTCCAAAGACACAAATGTGGCAAATATTGTCGTCGCAAATACAAAAACAATGGGAAATACTACACCAAATGCTGATTTGGTTTCCGTAGACCAGTTACAAATACAGGTCAAGTGAACAACCCCATGTCTTCAGTTAGACATAGTGTTAAAGGTAAGTCACCTAAAAATACATATTGCATAAAAAGAAAAGAAGAAGAAAAATATATCAATGATTACAATGCAATCATTGCCCACTTATGGAATGCTAACATAGATGTGCAGTACATTGCAGACAATTCTACTGCAGTTGCACGATATGTCACAGCATACTTAACCAAATCAGAAAAGACAGAGGTCCAAGACCTCTGGAATGACCTGTCATTAGATAAAACAGTGTCTCAGAAATTATACAGCTTGGGCATAAAAATACTGTCCCATAGAGAATGTGGATCCTATGAAGCAGATGATCGATTAACTGGTACTGCATTGTATGGTAAATCTGCAAATATAGTATGGCTAAGTCTTGGTCCAGTTAAATCTAGAAAAAGAGTTCTAAAATCATACAAAGATATAGAAACAATAGCCAAACATGATCCCAACAGCCAATACAGTTTAAAAAACCATTTATTGGACACATACTACCCAAACAGGAGTACCACTTTGGAAACCATGTGTCTATACCACATAGCCCAAAACTACACATACAAAAATAATATGAAACCTGATGAACAAAACCGTAAATACAAAGTGACAAACTGTGAAGGCAGCTTAGTAAAACTCACACAACCAAATTTAATTAATCATATCAAATTGTCATTAAAGACTCCTCAACAAAAGGAAGTATATTACATGTCCCTGCTACAACTCTTTAAACCATAGAGAAAAGAAGACGAAATACTAGATAACTATGACTCATATGAAGACGCTTTCAAAGCAAACAAAAGCAGTATAACTGATGTAAACTTTGCACAGTACAAAACAATGTTGCACAATGAACAGCAACACGAAGAAGAACTCCAGGCCCAACTAGATAAGGACACTCCTGACAGTAGTCAACCGTCTGTCACAGGAAGCCAAGGACTACTGGGAGACCCACTAATAACAAATGAGGCAGAATTAGCTATGATAGAAGTAGAAAACACCATGTGTCAGTATGAAGATAAAGAAGACTTAACTATACTACAATCAAAGCTAAACAATGAGCAACGCAGCATTTTTTCAAGAAGTAACAAAAGAAAGTGTACATGGTGTACAACATGAAAACAAAGAATGCACCTGAAAACATTACAAACCTATACTATTGTATGTCAGTGGTGAAGCTGGTTCTGGCAAAACATTCCTAATCAAAATCATCAGTAAGTTCCTTCAACAATTGACAAACAACAAACTGTCAGCTGTTGTCACTGCCTCCACAGGTTTAGCTGCCTACAACATAGGTGGTGTCACTTTACACTGATTACTACTCCTGCCAGCAGAAAACCAAAACAAATTAGATTATTACAAACGTTCTGCAGAATCTGCAATGGAACTACGCAGAGTATTGAAACAAATGAAAATGCTACTAATAGATGAAGTGAGCATGGTGTCCAACCTAATGTTGGCTTTGATTCACCTCAGTTTACAAGAAGTACTCAAAACAAACTATGAAGAGCTCTTTGCAGGAAAACACATTATTGTTTTCGGAGATCTTCTTCAATTGACACCAGTAAAAGGTGAGCCTATTTTTAAAACATTAAGACACAAACTCTGCCGTAAAAACGTTGACAGCATAGGAAATGTCAACCTTTGGCAACATTTCCAATACAGAGAATTAACAGAAAACATGCGCCAATCTGCGGATCTCACTTATGCAAACATCTTAAAAAGTATCAGAGTTGGTATACTTTCTAAAGAAGCAGAAGCAATATTGAAAACCTGGCACATTCATGCATGTTATGGTGATAATGCATGTGCTACAGATGTTATGGAACAATTAGCCCACAAAAATGTCAATTGAATGGCCTTGATGCCAACTCTTGCAAGCTGTTTCAAATTCAATGAAATAATGTTAAGTACAGAAATGCAACCAATAATGGAAATTAGCGCCACAGACAAACTAGATGTACATGGAATGACACTACCCTTGTGTGACCAAGCCACAACAAGACAAACTGGGTAATTCATAGAATTTGTCACAAAAAGTGGCGCACGCGGCTGGCGCACAGTGTCCCCGTGCGATACACTGCGCCAGCCGCGTGCGATAAAATCCATTTCATCGCACAGCATATTCATGGATTTTAGCCCCCAAAACCAGCCGTGGCGCAGAGTGGTGCAGCGACCCTGCAGCAGAGCAAGTTAGGCCCCCAAGAATGCCCTCGCGCAAGGAAAATCCATCAAAATCCCCAATTCATTGCAAATGTCTGCGCTAACCCTGGACCAGTTTACAGGGCTGCCAAACAGCAAATGCCAAGCGGGGTCTGTGTATTACTAGGCTGCGCGGGAAGTTTCACACGCGATTGGCCCTGTGTGAGCGGGGTATGTGTATAACTGGGGAGCGCGGGAAGTTTCACACGCGATTTCAGCAGGGTACATGTATTACTGGGGTGCGCGGGAAGTTTCACACACGATTTCAGCAGGGTACGTGTATTACTGTGGTGCGCGGGAAGTTTTACACGCGATTTTTACAAATGACCAGAAGAACCACAATAAAAGCATAAATTGTTCTTTCTACGCTTCTCTCTTTCTTCGCTAGACAGTGGTCCTCTTACCGCCCCTATTTGCATGGGTTCTCCATTACCTGAAACCGAACTTGTCAGACTGACAGGGACCGGGGGCAAAATCCTCTTCTCCCCCTTCCTTTCCGCTTTACGGGCATCGATCTGAAGAACTAGATCCAAAAAGTCAGGAAAGGAGACGGGGACCACAGGTACCGTAGCAATGACATCCTTGAGGGAGTCTGACAAACCCTTATAAAATAAAGCCGCCTTCTTCTCGTCTGGCCAGTTGGTTTCAGCAACCAATTGGTTAAACTTAGCCAGATAAGTCAATAGAGAAGAATCGCCTTGCTGTAAATTCAATAACTCCGAATCAGTGGCCTGAGACTTGTATCGGGTGTCAAAGACTCTCGTAAGCGCCTCTATAAGAGCGTCACAGTCAAATAACAAATGACTTCCTTGTTCCAAGAGAGGATTAACCCAGACTTCAGCAGTACCCCCTAGATTAGACAATATAAAAGCGGCCTTAGTGGTTGAATCGGGAAACGATGTTGGTCTACAAAGAAAATGCAGTCTGCATTGATTGATGAACGTTCTGAAGGCTTTTGGATCGCCCAAAAAACATTCAGGAGGGGCCAACGGAAATTGTGCAGTCATAACTACCGGAACAGGCTCTGCCCTGGCCTGAGCACCGGCCGTACTAGACCCGGAAGCCACTGTGATTGATGGAGGTTCAATGGCGCTAACCCTTAGTCCCGCTTGAATGTCATCAATACGGCGATGGGTAGCATCATGGGCAGTTTGCATGTCAGCACGTAAATCAGCCACTAATTAAACCAAAGTAGCCAAAGGATCAGTGGCTGTGTCCATTTTAAGGCTTCTGATTCTGTCAGAACAGTGAACCTTAACAAGGTAAAGCGCCTGGTGACCGAAGAGGAGCTGTTGAACCCGTAGTGCAGTAGTTTATTCTTCCCACCAATGTAATACTCAGTTGTGCATAAAAACAGTCTGAGCGTTCAATTGGTTGAAAGATGTTTGAAGAAGGAGCAGGACACTCTGGAACTCCTGATGACTGCAACTTCCTTCCTGATGCTTGGCAACTGCACAGGACACACTGGAAGCTCACTGATTGTCAGTAGGGTAATGTGCATAACATGACCAACAAGAAAATGACAGCGGATTGGAACTAATCAGCCTCTGGAATGATACAAGAACTTACATAAGACAAAGATAAACAAAAAAGCCAATAACTGAAAAATGAACACTAGGTGAAAATTCTTACTTGTATATCCGTGAGAAGGGATGCAACGAGGAAAGAGTGATGTATTAGATCTAAACGGATCCAAAGGAAGAGTCCGAGAAGAACGCAGTCTCACAGATGCTGCAGGTTTCTTGAGTCCGGTGCAAACCCTATTCCCGCCGGCACGCGTACGCCTAGAAAGTTCAGCGAGTTCCCAAAAGTGCTATAGGCAGTCTCTAGTCCAGCACTCGTTTCCTATTCCGCCGGCCCGTGTACGCGTAGGGTGAAAGATCCTTCTTCTGAGGGACGTAAGTAAACAATCCAAACAATGAGCGTTCCGGGTCAAAACCAGGTAAGCAGACAAAGTGAAGCAGAAGACGTGAATCGAAGTCAAAAGGAAGTCCGGGTCGTAGCAGCAGTTCGTAGCAGAATAACCATGGGCAAGAAAAGAGTAAATCCAATAGACAGGCAAGAGGTTGAGAATGAGCAAGATCAGAAGTACCGTGCGCAAGACAAGAGCAAATCCAATAGACAGGCAAGAGGTCGAGAAGGAGCAAGATCCAAGATAACAAAGCGCCACTGTTGTGTTCCGAGGAAAACGATCAGAAGCACCGAAGCAGCAAATGGGGAGGACTTAAATTTCCGTGACCACAATGCGGGAGTCACGTGACCGGGAAACCGGAGCAACACATGACTGTAGGCGTACTAGCGGCCAGCGTCGCCATGGCAACCCCCAATATCTTTGAAACAAGCCTTTAAAGGAACGGAAGCGATTGATGTTGTTCCTAGCTATTTTGACTCCCGAAAGTCTGTCGGGGAAGCGGGAAAGTGCACTAGGAATCGGTGTTCTGACAGACCCCTACATGTAACTGCATCATCAGAGATCAGCACTACAAATGTACGGTGAATCTCTCCGAGTACAAGTCTCATACCATTGGCAAGCACGATCTACGAGAAATACTATACAAGTCTCCAAGATTTCTACTTGCAGCTTCGTCCATATCCATATGCATGAACACAAACTACAGGTATGCATATTTTCTATACAGTACATGAACACATTTTCTAACCAACTTTTACCTTGTATAATCTGTAAAATGAATCTATGATCATTTTTTCATTGTCCTAAAATGAACTGTGATTTACAAACCTTTATACCGTTTAATTTCTTCATACACACACACACGCAAATAATGTTAAACCAACATTTTTGAAATAAAATACATAGACTACATATAATCAAACAAAAGTACATGCAGACTCTATGATCAAATCTCAAACAAAAATATTTGTACAAACACATAATTGGTTTTAATTTTTTCAATTTATATAATTACTTACATTGATATAGGAAAAGCAGGCTATGACATTGACTCACTATTACGTGGAAAAGCTTAGTTACAGGAATAGTGGTATGCAGTGGTACATTATGAATTTCACAAGCCATAGTAAAGATATTTTCTGTCCTACAGTTAGTCATAAGATAGTTTTAATGGTTTTGAGGAAGGCGCTGAGCATTTCAATTTAAAAAATCTATGTCTAAATTAAAAACAGTGCTATATACAAACCAAATTACTAATTGCTTTCTTTTACAATTGCAGTGAAGACCATTCTCCAGAAAAGAAGCAGCCGAATTTGAAGTACAAAGAACAACTAAGAAGTAAACTGCTCATTTTAGAAAAAAAGTAAGTAAAATGTTACCATAATATTTGAATTATTACTCAAACACACTGTAAGGTTAATTCATGCTATTTCTGTGCCTAAAAATAGAGATTCTGCACCATTCTGACCAAAAATCCCCCCATCTTAAACAGTGATTTACTGGCAGAATGGCCCACAACTTCCTATTTTTCGACACACAAATTACCCAAATCAGCCATTAGAATTTAGATGTTGTAGAACAAACAACTGTTTTAATTGTACAGCTTTATATATACTTTTTATACTTTTCCAAACCACTGGCTTACTTTTTTCTGTCATCTGAACCCCAGTTTAGTAACACATTAATTCAAGAATACCCATCCCTAATAGTTGTACTTCCCAAAGCACAATCACACACCATTACATAGATCTTTATCATCTTACTCAAACACTCATGCACACAACACATATGCATTCCAGAACACCCCAACCCATACCTTCTGTATTTTTTTCAACAGACCCTAAAAAATGCCTACCAAAAAGCAACTCCGTACAAAGGAACGCAGAAGTAGAGCAAATGAAAAGAAAACTCTCCAACATAAACATCCTTATATAGCAGAATTTGTAAAAAAAAAGTTGAAACACAACAGCTAATACAGTCAGGTAGTGAAACAGAAGAAGTTTCTAGTACAAAAACTTTGCCTCCTCTATCAAAAAGTAAAACAAACCAAAAAACAATTAACAGAAAATCAACTATCACTACAAATAAAACTTCTTCTATAAATCTTGATGTAGTACAAAGTAAGCATACCAACAAAAGTATTTTAGCCAAAATTTTCCGTCACAAAGTCCTTCAAAATCTTATGAAAACAGGAGAGAAACCAGGTTCAACACTTCAAACCTATCGTAGAAAAGTAATCTTAGAAGCGTTGATAAACAGTGCAATTCTTCTCAAAAGAAAGCTATTTATTTTAGTGTTAAACAGAATAAAACCACTAACAAAACTAATAACTAAATTACAAAAAAGACTTCTCAATAAACGTAATGTCAACAGAAATAACTTCTTAAATATCTATGGAGGTGAATGGAGTCACACTACAAGCACAGAACCATGAAGAAGCATATAAACAAAAGCAAACAAATACAATTGCCATACATAGCAGTGGTCGAGGTTATGAAAAAGTTAATAATACCATAATGGAAAAATAAGTACTCCTTGCAAAAATATGCCCTGAAAACGTAGATTTACCCCTCCATTCAACTGAATCAGAACATCTAGTGTACAAAGGGCCATGCACGTCAATGTGTAACATTCCCAAAACAATGTTCAAGTCTTTACGCCAATTCCTCAATCAATATGTGAAAAGCAAAGACAACATCAAAATTAAACTACTGCAAAATATGGATGCTTGTACAGTATGCAAGTACACATGACTACAAGGACATTCATTGGCCTGCATTACAGGACCTACTTGCAAAACAACCTTCCATGATATCAAAAGGATATCAACACATCATGCAAGTATAAGAAATCTAGTTTATAAACTGTACTATGCTAAAAGTCCTGCTTTAGCACTAGCCAATTTAAATAACATTCTTCTACATGGTACAGCAAAAGACCTACTAAAAGAAATCGACTATATTCAGACAAAATATTTTGGAAGTGAAACCCACTTACAAGATGAATTAGCTGTAAACCAACTTCATAACAATTCTGCACATGGCAACCTTTCACTACACACATACAAAAAAGAAATAATACAATTTGAAAGTAATTCAGCTGAAATACCAAACCACATGTGTGTATGTTGCCGCAGAACTTTTTATAAAAGTAACACAAAAACTGTAGACCTATTATACAAAATAGAAGACAATGAAGAATGTAAATGGTTTGAACTAGCTCTCTACCTTATAGCAGAAAATAAAAACGAAATAACTGACCCCATACTACTTTGCAGTTACTGCACTACAAAACTTGACAACAACCAAACTCCTTCACATGTTATCACAAATAACTTGGAATTATATCCACTAACAAAACCCCTTCAACAACTTAATTTATATGAGAGCATCATAATTCAAACAGTGCACCCATTTCAAGCAATAATACCCCTTCAACCAAAAACTGCAAAATTACCTCCCTCTGAATTAGTGAAAGGTATTTGTGGAAAAGTAGTGTATTTACCATTAGATCTAAAAGAAAATGTGCACACTCTAGGAGTGCAAAGTCCAATGCAACAATCTTTAATTATCTTGGTAAATGGAGTACCTACAAAAGACAAAGAAATTTGGCAACAACTGGTAGATTTACATAAAGTTAGAGAAGCCCTGCAATAACTTAAAGAGAATAATGAATATTACAAAGAAATTAATATTGAAGAAAACTTGAAAGATACAACTGAAATAATTCAAGAGACACAAGAAGCTAGTCAAATTGAGCTCCTAGATCCTGCTACAATATCAAACACTTTAGACCATTATACAATTCATCCATTGCACTCTAATGACACAATAGAAGATGCACTGGATACTTACCAAATGTGTCAAACAAAAGGATCACCAATCAGCATATGGGAAAAAAGTTTAGAAGCACGTACTTTTCCTCTACTCTTTCCGACTGGTAAAGGAGGAAGATATGATGATAGACCTATTCAAATATCAGCATCAGAATATCGCTCATTACGAATGTAGTCTGAAGATCCCAGATTTCGACAAAATGTGCAATACATATTCCACCTACTCTAAGAAAGTAAATTAGCAACTTTATGTTACGGAGTTGCACACATATTGAAATCAGGATCACACTTTCAAAATATGACAGCTACACAATTATTACAAAAAGTTCAACAAAAAGATGAGGTTTTACAAGCAAATCTTACAAATCTATTAGCAAATATGCGTGGTACTAAAGAGTACTGGTTTCAACGTCATGGAGATGTACGTTGTATTATCAGAAACCTTGGCCCACCCACTTGGTTTGTTACATTAAGTTGTGCAGAATATGCATGGGAAGATTTACATGCTTTCCTACGCATATCAAACAAAAACAAAACAAACATAGATATACTAAGACCTGGAGAACTTTGTTCCCAGGATCCTGTTAATGTTTCAAGATATTTTCACCATCGCTTCATTGCTATGCTACATTTTATTTGTAATAAAACTGTTCCTCCCCTTGGAGAAGTGCAACCCTTCTTTTGGAGAAAAGAATACCAAGCCAGAGGAGAACCACATGTCCACATGCTTTTATGGATTAAAGATGCTCCTAAATTTGGTCAAGACAGTGATGCCACTGTTTTACAGTTTATTGAAAAATATGTCACTTGTGAAATTCCATCAGAATCCACAAATAGTGATCTTCATGCAAATATTTTACAATTCCAAAGACACAAATGTGGCAAATATTGTCGTCGCAAATACAAAAACAATGGGAAATACTACACCAAATTCTGATTTGGTTTCCCTAGACCAGTTACAAATACAGGTCAAGTGAACAACCCCATGTCTTCAGTTAGACATAGTGTTAAAGGTAAGTCACCTAAAAATACATATTGCATAAAAAGAAAAGAAGAAGAAAAATATATCAATGATTACAATGCAATCATTGCCCACTTATGGAATGCTAACATAGATGTGCAGTACATTGCAGACAATTCTACTGCAGTTGCACGATATGTCACAGCATACTTAACCAAATCAGAAAAGACAGAGGTCCAAGACCTCTGGAATGACCTGTCATTAGATAAAACAGTGTCTCAGAAATTATACAGCTTGGGCATAAAAATACTGTCCCATAGAGAATGTGGATCCTATGAAGCAGATGATCGATTAACTGGTACTGCATTGTATGGTAAATCTGCAAATATAGTATGGCTAAGTCTTGGTCCAGTTAAATCTAGAAAAAGAGTTCTAAAATCATACAAAGATATAGAAACAATAGCCAAACATGATCCCAACAGCCAATACAGTTTAAAAAACAATTTATTGGACACATACTACCCAAACAGGAGTACCACTTTGGAAACCATGTGTCTATACCACATAGCCCAAAACTACACATACAAAAATAATATGAAACCTGATGAACAAAACCGTAAATACAAAGTGACAAACTGTGAAGGCAGCTTAGTAAAACTCACACAACCAAATTTAATTAATCATATCAAATTGTCATTAAAGACTCCTCAACAAAAGGAAGTATATTACATGTCCCTGCTACAACTCTTTAAACCATAGAGAAAAGAAGACGAAATACTAGATAACTATGACTCATATGAAGACGCTTTCAAAGCAAACAAAAGCAGTATAACTGATGTAAACTTTGCACAGTACAAAACAATGTTGCACAATGAACAGCAACACGAAGAAGAACTCCAGGCCCAACTAGATAAGGACACTCCTGACAGTAGTCAACCGTCTGTCACAGGAAGCCAAGGACTACTGGGAGACCCACTAATAACAAATGAGGCAGAATTAGCTATGATAGAAGTAGAAAACACCATGTGTCAGTATGAAGATAAAGAAGACTTAACTATACTACAATCAAAGCTAAACAATGAGCAACGCAGCATTTTTTCAAGAAGTAACAAAAGAAAGTGTACATGGTGTACAACATGAAAACAAAGAATGCACCTGAAAACATTACAAACCTATACTATTGTATGTCAGTGGTGAAGCTGGTTCTGGCAAAACATTCCTAATCAAAATCATCAGTAAGTTCCTTCAACAATTGACAAACAACAAACTGTCAGCTGTTGTCACTGCCTCCACAGGTTTAGCTGCCTACAACATAGGTGGTGTCACTTTACACTGATTACTACTCCTGCCAGCAGAAAACCAAAACAAATTAGATTATTACAAACTTTCTGCAGAATCTGCAATGGAACTACGCAGAGTATTGAAACAAATGAAAATGCTACTAATAGATGAAGTGAGCATGGTGTCCAACCTAATGTTGGCTTTGATTCACCTCAGTTTACAAGAAGTACTCAAAACAAACTATGAAGAGCTCTTTGCAGGAAAACACATTATTGTTTTCGGAGATCTTCTTCAATTGACACCAGTAAAAGGTGAGCCTATTTTTAAAACATTAAGACACAAACTCTGCCGTAAAAACGTTGACAGCATAGGAAATGTCAACCTTTGGCAACATTTCCAATACAGAGAATTAACAGAAAACATGCGCCAATCTGCGGATCTCACTTATGCAAACATCTTAAAAAGTATCAGAGTTGGTATACTTTCTAAAGAAGCAGAAGCAATATTGAAAACCTGGCACATTCATGCATGTTATGGTGATAATGCATGTGCTACAGATGTTATGGAACAATTAGCCCACAAAAATGTCAATTGAATGGCCTTGATGCCAACTCTTGCAAGCTGTTTCAAATTCAATGAAATAATGTTAAGTACAGAAATGCAACCAATAATGGAAATTAGCGCCACAGACAAACTAGATGTACATGGAATGACACTACCCTTGTGTGACCAAGCCACAACAAGACAAACTGGGTAATTCATAGAATTTGTCACAAAAAGTGGCGCACGCGGCTGGCGCACAGTGTCCCCGTGCGATACACTGCGCCAGCCGCGTGCGATAAAATCCATTTCATCGCACAGCATATTCATGGATTTTAGCCCCCAAAACCAGCCGTGGCGCAGAGTGGTGCAGCGACCCTGCAGCAGAGCAAGTTAGGCCCCCAAGAATGCCCTCGCGCAAGGAAAATCCATCAAAATCCCCAATTCATTGCAAATGTCTGCGCTAACCCTGGACCAGTTTACAGGGCTGCCAAACAGCAAATGCCAAGCGGGGTCTGTGTATTACTAGGCTGCGCGGGAAGTTTCACACGCGATTGGCCCTGTGTGAGCGGGGTATGTGTATAACTGGGGAGCGCGGGAAGTTTCACACGCGATTTCAGCAGGGTACATGTATTACTGGGGTGCGCGGGAAGTTTCACACACGATTTCAGCAGGGTACGTGTATTACTGTGGTGCGCGGGAAGTTTTACACGCGATTTTTACAAATGACCAGAAGAACCACAATAAAAGCATAAATTGTTCTTTCTACGCTTCTCTCTTTCTTCGCTAGACAGTGGTCCTCTTACCGCCCCTATTTGCATGGGTTCTCCATTACCTGAAACCGAACTTGTCAGACTGACAGGGACCGGGGGCAAAATCCTCTTCTCCCCCTTCCTTTCCGCTTTACGGGCATCGATCTGAAGAACTAGATCCAAAAAGTCAGGAAAGGAGACGGGGACCACAGGTACCGTAGCAATGACATCCTTGAGGGAGTCTGACAAACCCTTATAAAATAAAGCCGCCTTCTTCTCGTCTGGCCAGTTGGTTTCAGCAACCAATTGGTTAAACTTAGCCAGATAAGTCAATAGAGAAGAATCGCCTTGCTGTAAATTCAATAACTCCGAATCAGTGGCCTGAGACTTGTATCGGGTGTCAAAGACTCTCGTAAGCGCCTCTATAAGAGCGTCACAGTCAAATAACAAATGACTTCCTTGTTCCAAGAGAGGATTAACCCAGACTTCAGCAGTACCCCCTAGATTAGACAATATAAAAGCGGCCTTAGTGGTTGAATCGGGAAACGATGTTGGTCTACAAAGAAAATGCAGTCTGCATTGATTGATGAACGTTCTGAAGGCTTTTGGATCGCCCAAAAAACATTCAGGAAGGGCCAACGGAAATTGTGCAGTCATAACTACCGGAACAGGCTCTGCCCTGGCCTGAGCACCGGCCGTACTAGACCCGGAAGCCACTGCGATTGATGGAGGTTCAATGGCGCTAACCCTTAGTCCCGCTTGAATGTCATCAATACGGCGATGGGTAGCATCATGGGCAGTTTGCATGTCAGCACGTAAATCAGCCACTAATTAAACCAAAGTAGCCAAAGGATCAGTGGCTGTGTCCATTTTAAGGCTTCTGATTCTGTCAGAACAGTGAACCTTAACAAGGTAAAGCGCCTGGTGACCGAAGAGGAGCTGTTGAACCCGTAGTGCAGTAGTTTATTCTTCCCACCAATGTAATACTCAGTTGTGCATAAAAACAGTCTGAGCGTTCAATTGGTTGAAAGATGTTTGAAGAAGGAGCAGGACACTCTGGAACTCCTGATGACTGCAACTTCCTTCCTGATGCTTGGCAACTGCACAGGACACACTGGAAGCTCACTGATTGTCAGTAGGGTAATGTGCATAACATGACCAACAAGAAAACGACAGCGGATTGGAACTAATCAGCCTCTGGAATGATACAAGAACTTACATAAGACAAAGATAAACAAAAAAGCCAATAACTGAAAAATGAACACTAGGTGAAAATTCTTACTTGTATATCCGTGAGAAGGGATGCAACGAGGAAAGAGTGATGTATTAGATCTAAACGGATCCAAAGGAAGAGTCCGAGAAGAATGCAGTCTCACAGATGCTGCAGGTTTCTTGAGTCCGGTGCAAACCCTATTCCCGCCGGCACGCGTACGCCTAGAAAGTTCAGCGAGTTCCCAAAAGTGCTATAGGCAGTCTCTAGTCCAGCACTCGTTTCCTATTCCGCCGGCCCGCGTACGCCTAGGGTGAAAGATCCTTCTTCTGAGGGACGTAAGTAAACAATCCAAACAATGAGCGTTCCGGGTCAAAACCAGGTAAGCAGACAAAGTGAAGCAGAAGACGTGAATCGAAGTCAAAAGGAAGTCCGGGTCGTAGCAGCAGTTCGTAGCAGAATAACCATGGGCAAGAAAAGAGCAAATCCAATAGACAGGCAAGAGGTTGAGAATGAGCAAGATCAGAAGTACCGTGGGCAAGACAAGAGCAAATCCAATAGACAGGCAAGAGGTCGAGAAGGAGCAAGATCCAAGATAACAAAGCGCCACTGTTGTGTTCCGAGGAAAACGATCAGAAGCACCGAAGCAGCAAATGGGGAGGACTTAAATTTCCGTGACCACAATGCGGGAGTCACGTGACCGGGAAACCGGAGCAACACGTGACTGTAGGCGTACTAGCGGCCAGCGTCGCCATGGCAACCCTCAATATCTTTGAAACAAGCCTTTAAAGGAACGGAAGCGATTGATGTTGTTCCTAGCTATTTTGACTCCCGAAAGTCTGTCGGGGAAGCGGGAAAGTGCACTAGGAATCGGTGTTCTGACAGACCTCTACATGTAACTGCATCATCAGAGATCAGCACTACAAATGTACGGTGAATCTCTCGGAGTACAAGTCTCATACCATTGGCAAGCACGATCTACGAGAAATACTATACAAGTCTCCAAGATTTCTACTTGCAGCTTCGTCCATATCCATATGCATGAACACAAACTACAGGTATGCATATTTTCTATACAGTACATGAACACATTTTCTAACCAACTTTTACCTTGTATAATCTGTAAAATGAATCTACGATCATTTTTTCATTGTCCTAAAATGAACTGTGATTTACAAACCTTTATACCGTTTAATTTCTTCATACACACACACACACGCAAATAATGTTAAACCAACATTTTTGAAATAAAATACATAGACTACATATAATCAAACAAAAGTACATGCAGACTCTATGATCAAATCTCAAACAAAAATATTTGTACAAACACATAATTGGTTTTAATTTTTTCAATTTATATAATTACTTACATTGATATAGGAAAAGCAGGCTATGACATTGACTCACTATTACGTGGAAAAGCTTAGTTACAGGAATAGTGGTATGCAGTGGTACATTATGAATTTCACAAGCCATAGTAAAGATATTTTCTTTCCTACAGTTAGTCATAAGATAGTTTTAATGGTTTTGAGGAAGGCGCTGAGCATTTCAATTTAAAAAATCTATGTCTAAATTAAAAACAGTGCTATATACAAACCAAATTACTAATTGCTTTCTTTTACAATTGCAGTGAAGACCATTCTCCAGAAAAGAAGCAGCCGAATTTGAAGTACAAAGAACAACTAAGAAGTAAACTGCTCATTTTAGAAAAAAAGTAAGTAAAATGTTACCATAATATTTGAATTATTACTCAAACACACTGTAAGGTTAATTCATGCTATTTCTGTGCCTAAAAATAGAGATTCTGCACCATTCTGACCAAAAATCCCCCCATCTTAAACAGTGATTTACTGGCAGAATGGCCCACAACTTCCTATTTTTCGACACCCAAATTACCCAAATCAGCCATTAGAATTTAGATGTTGTAGAACAAACAACTGTTTTAATTGTACAGCTTTATATATACTTTTTATACTTTTCCAAACCACTGGCTTACTTTTTTCTGTCATCTGAACCCCAGTTTAGTAACACATTAATTCAAGAATACCCATCCCTAATAGTTGTACTTCCCAAAGCACAAAAACACACCATTACATAGATCTTTATCATCTTACTCAAACACTCATGCACACAACACATATGCATTCCAGAACACCCCAACCCATACCTTCTGTATTTTTTTCAACAGACCCTAAAAAATGCCTACCAAAAAGCAACTCCGTACAAAGGAACGCAGAAGTAGAGCAAATGAAAAGAAAACTCTCCAACATAAACATCCTTATATAGCAGAATGTGTAAAAAAAAGTTGAAACACAACAGCTAATACAGTCAGGTAGTGAAACAGAAGAAGTTTCTAGTACAAAAACTTTGCCTCCTCTATCAAAAAGTAAAACAAACCAAAAAACAATTAACAGAAAATCAACTATCACTACAAATAAAACTTCTTCTATAAATCTTGATGTAGTACAAAGTAAGCATACCAACAAAAGTATTTTAGCCAAAATTTTCCGTCACAAAGTCCTTCAAAATCTTATGAAAACAGGAGAGAAACCAGGTTCAACACTTCAAACCTATCGTAGAAAAGTAATCTTAGAAGCGTTGATAAACAGTGCAATTCTTCTCAAAAGAAAGTTATTTATTTTAGTGTTAAACAGAATAAAACCACTAACAAAACTAATAACTAAATTACAAAAAAGACTTCTCAATAAACGTAATGTTAACAGAAATAACTTCTTAAATATCTATGGAGGTGAATGGAGTCACACTACAAGCACAGAACCATGAAGAAGCATATAAACAAAAGCAAACAAATACAATTGCCATACATAGCAGTGGTCGAGGTTATGAAAAAGTTAATAATACCATAATGGAAAAATAAGTACTCCTTGCAAAAATATGCCCTGAAAACGTAGATTTACCCCTCCATTCAACTGAATCAGAACATCTAGTGTACAAATGGCCATGCACGTCAATGTGTAACATTCCCAAAACAATGTTCAAGTCTTTACGCCAATTCCTCAATCAATATGTGAAAAGCAAAGACAAAATCAAAATTAAACTACTGCAAAATATGGATGCTTGTACAGTATGCAAGTACACATGACTACAAGGACATTCATTGGCCTGCATTACAGGACCTACTTGCAAAACAACCTTCCATGATATCAAAAGGATATCAACACATCATGCAAGTATAAGAAATCTAGTACTATGCTAAAAGTCCTGCTTTAGCACTAGCCAATTTAAATAACATTCTTCTACATGGTACAGCAAAAGACCCACTAAAAGAAATCGACTATATCCAGACAAAATATTTTGGAAGTGAAATCCACTTACAAGATGAATTAGCTGTAAACCAACTTCATAACAATTCTGCACATGGCAACCTTTCACTACACACATACAAAAAAGAAATAATACAATTTGAAAGTAATTCAGCTGAAATACCAAACCACATGTGTGTATGTTGCCGCAGAACTTTTTATAAAAGTAACACAAAAACTGTAGACCTATTATACAAAATAGAAGACAATGAAGAATCTAAATGGTTTGAACTAGCTCTCTACCTTATAGCAGAAAATAAATACGAAATAACTGACCCCATACTACTTTGCAGTTACTGCACTACAAAACTTGACAACAACCAAACTCCTTCACATGTTATCACAAATAACTTGGAATTATATCCACTAACAAAACCCCTTCAACAACTTAAATTATATAAGAGCATCATAATTCAAACAGTGCACCCATTTCAAGCAATAATACCCCTTCAACCAAAAACTGCAAAATTACCTCCCTCTGAATTAGTGAAAGGTATTTGTGGAAAAGTAGTGTATTTACCATTAGATCTAAAAGAAAATGTGCACACTCTAGGAGTGCAAAGTCCAATGCAACAATCTTTAATTATCTTGGTAAATGGAGTACCTACAAAAGACAAAGAAATTTGGCAACAACTGGTAGATTTACATAAAGTTAGAGAAGCCCTGCAATAACTTAAAGAGAATAATGAATATTACAAAGAAATTAATATTGAAGAAAACTTGAAGATACAACTGAAATAATTCAAGAGACACAAGAAGCTAGTCAAATTGAGCTCCTAGATCCTGCTACAATATCAAACACTTTAGACCATTATACAATTCATCCATTGCACTCTAATGACACAATAGAAGATGCACTGGATACTTACCAAATGCGTCAAACAAAAGGATCACCAATCAGCATATGGGAAAAAAGTATAGAAGCACGTACTTTTCCTCTACTCTTTCCGACTGGCAAAGGAGGAAGATATGATGATAGACCTATTCAAATATCAGCATCAGAATATCGCTCATTACGAATGTAGTCTGAAGATCCCAGATTTCGACAAAATGTGCAATACATATTCCACCTACTCTAAGAAAGTAAATTAGCAACTTTATGTTACGGAGTTGCACACATATTGAAATCAGGATCACACTTTCAAAATATGACAGCTACGCAATTATTACAAAAAGTTCAACAAAAAGATGAGGTTTTACAAGCAAATCTTACAAATCTATTAGCAAATATGCGTGGTACTAAAGAGTACTGGTTTCAACGTCATGGAGATGTACGTTGTATTATCAGAAACCTTGGCCCACCCACTTGGTTTGTTACATTAAGTTGTGCAGAATATGCATGGGAAGATTTACATGCTTTCCTACGCATATCAAACAAAAACAAAACAAACATAGATATACTAAGACCTGGAGAACTTTGTTCCCAGGATCCTGTTAATGTTTCAAGATATTTTCACCATCGCTTCATTGCTATGCTACATTTTATTTGTAATAAAACTGTTCCTCCCCTTGGAGAAGTGCAACCCTTCTTTTGGAGAAAAGAATACCAAGCCAGAGGAGAACCACATGTCCACATGCTTTTATGGATTAAAGATGCTCCTAAATTTGGTCAAGACAGTGATGCCACTGTTTTACAGTTTATTGAAAAATATGTCACTTGTGAAATTCCATCAGAATCCACAAATAGTGATCTTCATGCAAAAATTTTACAATTCCAAAGAAACAAATGTGGCAAATATTGTCGTCGCAAATACAAAAACAATGGGAAATACTACACCAAATGCTGATTTGGTTTCCCTAGACCAGTTACAAATACAGGTCAAGTGAACAACCCCATGTCTTCAGTTAGACATAGTGTTAAAGGTAATTCACCTAAAAATACATATTGCATAAAAAGAAAAGAAGAAGAAAAATATATCAATGATTACAATGCAATCATTGCCCACTTATGGAATGCTAACATAGATGTGCAGTACATTGCAGACAATTCTACTGCAGTTGCACGATATGTCACAGCATACTTAACCAAATCAGAAAAGACAGAGGTCCAAGACCTCTGGAATGACCTGTCATTAGATAAAACAGTGTCTCAGAAATTATACAGCTTGGGCATAAAAATACTGTCCCATAGAGAATGTGGATCCTATGAAGCAGATGATCGATTAACTGGTACTGCATTGTATGGTAAATCTGCAAATATAGTATGACTAAGTCTTGGTCCAATTAAATCTAGAAAAAGAGTTCTAAAATCATACAAAGATATAGAAACAATAGCCAAACATGATCCCAACAGCCAATACAGTTTAAAAAACAATTTATTGGACACATACTACCCAAACAGGAGTACCACTTTGGAAACCATGTGTCTATACCACATAGCCCAAAACTACACATACAAAAATAATATGAAACCTGATGAACAAAACCGTAAATACAAAGTGACAAACTGTGAAGGCAGCTTAGTAAAACTCACACAACCAAATTTAATTAATCATATCAAATTGTCATTAAAGACTCCTCAACATAAGGAAGTATATTACATGTCCCTGCTACAACTCTTTAAACCATAGAGAAAAGAAGACGAAATACTAGATAACTATGACTCATATGAAGACGCTTTCAAAGCAAACAAAAGCAGTATAACTGATGTAAACTTTGCACAGTACAAAACAATGTTGCACAATGAACAGCAACACGAAGAAGAACTCCAGGCCCAACTAGATAAGGACACTGCTGACAGTAGTCAACCGTCTGTCACAGGAAGCCAAGGACTACTGGGAGACCCACTAATAACAAATGAGGCAGAATTAGCTATGATAGAAGTAGAAAACACCATGTGTCAGTATGAAGATAAAGAAGACTTAACTATACTACAATCAAAGCTAAACAATGAGCAACGCAGCATTTTTTCAAGAAGTAACAAAAGAAAGTGTACATGGTGTACAACATGAAAACAAAGAATGCACCTGAAAACATTACAAACCTATACTATTGTATGTCAGTGGTGAGGCTGGTTCTGGCAAAACATTCCTAATCAAAATCATCAGTAAGTTCCTTCAACAATTGACAAACAACAAACTGTCAGCTGTTGTCACTGCCTCCACAGGTTTAGCTGCCTACAACATAGGTGGTGTCACTTTACACTGATTACTACTCCTGCCAGCAGAAAACCAAAACAAATTAGATTATTACAAACTTTCTGCAGAATCTGCAATGGAACTACGCAGAGTATTGAAACAAATTAAAATGCTACTAATAGATGAAGTGAGCATGGTGTCCAACCTAATGTTGGCTTTGATTCACCTCAGTTTACAAGAAGTACTCAAAACAAACTATGAAGAGCTCTTTGCAGGAAAACACATTATTGTTTTCGGAGATCTTCTTCAATTGACACCAGTAAAAGGTGAGCCTATTTTTAAAACATTAAGACACAAACTCTGCCGTAAAAACGTTGACAGCATAGGAAATGTCAACCTTTGGCAACATTTCCAATACAGAGAATTAACAGAAAACATGCGCCAATCTGCGGATCTCACTTATGCAAACATCTTAAAAAGTATCAGAGTTGGTATACTTTCTAAAGAAGCAGAAGCAATATTGAAAACCTGGCACATTCATGCATGTTATGGTGATAATGCATGTGCTACAGATGTTATGGAACAATTAGCCCACAAAAATGTCAATTGAATGGCCTTGATGCCAACTCTTGCAAGCTGTTTCAAATTCAATGAAATAATGTTAAGTACAGAAATGCAACCAATAATGGAAATTAGCGCCACAGACAAACTAGATGTACATGGAATGACACTACCCTTGTGTGACCAAGCCACAACAAGACAAACTGGGTAATTCATAGAATTTGTCACAAAAAGTGGCGCACGCGGCTGGCGCACAGTGTCCCCGTGCGATACACTTCGCCAGCCGCGTGCGATAAAATCCATTTCATCGCACAGCATATTCATGGATTTTAGCCCCCAAAACCAGCCGTGGCGCAGAGTGGTGCAGCGACCCTGCAGCAGAGCAAGTTAGGCCCCCAAGAATGCCCTCGCGCAAGGAAAATCCATCAAAATCCCCAATTCATTGCAAATGTCTGCGCTAACCCTGGACCAGTTTACAGGGCTGCCAAACAGCAAATGCCAAGCGGGGTCTGTGTATTACTAGGCTGCGCGGGAAGTTTCACACGCGATTGGCCCTGTGTGAGCGGGGTATGTGTATAACTGGGGAGCGCGGGAAGTTTCACACGCGATTTCAGCAGGGTACATGTATTACTGGGGTGCGCGGGAAGTTTCACACACGATTTCAGCAGGGTACGTGTATTACTGTGGTGCGCGGGAAGTTTTACACGCGATTGGCCCTGTGCGAGCGGGGTACGTGTATTACTGGAGTGTGCGGGAAGTTTCACACACGATTGGCCCTGTGCGAGCGGGGTACGTGTATTACTGGGGTGCGTGGGAAGTTTTACACGCAATTGGCCCTGTGCGAGCGGGGCACGTGTATTACTGGGGTGCGCGGGAATTCTCACACGCGATTGACCCTGTGCGAGCGGGGTATGTGTATTACTGGGGTGCGCAGGAAGTTTCACACACGAGTTCAGCTGGGTACGTGTATTACTGGGGTGCGCGGGAAGTTTCACACGCGATTGGCCCTGTGCGAGCGGGGTACGTGTATTACTGGGGTGCGCGGGAAGTTTCACATGCAAATTCAGCAGGGTACGTGTATTTCAGGGGTGCGCGGGAAGTTCCACACGCGATTGTCCTGGGTACGTGTATTCCAGGGGTGCACGGGAAGTATCACACACAAATTCAGCAGGGTACGTGTATTTCAGGGGTGCACGGGAAGTTTCACACGCGATTCCATCAGGGCACGTGTATTTCAGGGGTGCGCGTGAAGTTTCACACGCGAATTCAGCAGGGTACGTGCCTTTCAGGCGTGCGTGGGAAGTTCCACACGCAATTTCCTGGGTACGTGTGTTCCAGGGGTGAGCGGGAAGTCTCACACGCAAATTCAGCAGGGTACGTGTATTTCAGTGGTGTGCAGGGAGTACTACACGTGATTTGGCCGTGTGGGTCCTCCCAGGTGTTCCCTCTACACCCTCCATGGCCCCTGCAGGCAGCCCACACCACAGGGGACTACCCTGCACCCCTGCTCATGTCCCGCAGGCAGCCCATCCACCATGGGCATGCCCCCCAGCCAAGCCACATGTCACCTTGCACTACTGATCAACAACGCATGTCTCCCAGCACCCCCACCCCCAGCACTGTTGGGCACCTGCCAGCAGGCCCCCACTCATGTCAACTCATGTCCCCCTGCACCCCCATCCCCCAGCATTCAGGGGCACCCTCCACCAAGCCCCCACACATGTCTCCCTGCACCACCACCCCCCAGCATCCAGAGGCACCCTCCACCAGGCCCCCACTCATGTCCAACTCATGTCCCCCTGCACCTCCACACCCCAGCACTGTGGGGCACCCTCCACCAGGCCCCACTCATGTCCAACTCATGTCTCCCAGCACCCCCACCCCCCAGCAGTGCAGGGCACCCTCCACCATGCCCCCACACATGTCTCCCTGTACGCCCACCCCCAGAATCCAGGGGCACCCTCCACCAGGCCCCCACTCATGTCCACCTCATGTCCCCCTGCACGCCCACCCCCCAGCACTGTGGGGCACCCTCCACCAGGCCACCACTCATGTCCAACCCATGTCTCCCAGAACCCCCACCCCCTAGCAGTGCAGGGCACTCTCCACCATGCCCCCACACATGTCTCCCAGCACCCCCACCCCCCAGCATCCAGGGGCACACCACACCAGGCCCCCACACATGTCTCCCAGCACCCCCACCCCCCAGCATCCAGGGGCACCCTCCACCAGACCCCCACTCATGTCCCCCTGTGCCCCAACCCCCAGAAGTCAGGGGCACCCTCCACCAGGCCCCCACTCATGTCTCCCAGCACCCCCACCCACCAGCAGTGCAGGGCACCCTCCACCATGCCCCCACACATGTCTCCCAGCACCCCCATCCCCCAGCATCCAGGGGCACCCTCCACCAGGCCCCGACTCATGTGCCCCAGCCAACACGTCATCACAATCTAGATCCCTGGCCCTTATGGGCTGCCTCCACATGCCAAACACCCACCCAAGTATTGCATCCACCCACTTAGAAATGGCAATTACATGATACAACCCCAATGGCAAGTATGTAAATGAACACATGTCCCTCACATACACACAATGGGTGTCAGTGAATGTCAAAACCCATATCATGATATGCATGAAACCAATGAGATGATACTACACATTGAAGTTTGATGAAGAAAATGTATTAAAAGCAAAATAAAGGGAATCAAAAATAAACAAACGACAATGGGAATTAAAAACTAAAAGCAGCATGTCCGTAAAATAAAGTAAAACCACAAATCATAATCCAAAGGAAAGGTGTCCAAAGTCACAGTTCAAAAAAGTAAATCCAATGGAAAATCCAAACCGAAAACCATTGCTCCATGGGTAAATTCCAAATAAAAAAATAAAATCCAACACTCAACTATATACAGATAAACAATCCAGGGTCCATGATCCCAACAGAAGAAATGAAAACTATCTAATAGTACTACCTAATAAAAAAACTATATACAAAAATGTGGTCCATTGTCCAAAAGGTCCCAAAAAAATTAAAAAGCAAAGGAAACCTAACACTAACTACATAACTATTTACAAGGGCAGCAGGCTAGTCCGACGGCTCACTTTTGGATGTCCCGGGCCAGGGCATCATCAAACTCCTGTTCAATGGCTTGGAGGCGGGCATGTTCCCTGGCCCCGAGGTCTCGCAGGGATAATGCAGTGTCCAGCTCCAACTCCCTGCGAATACCCTCGAGGCACTCAGCCCGCCTCAGTGCCCTCCACATGGAGTTCTCCGCCCTGACCATTGTGAGCCGTTCCTCCTCTGCCCGCTGCCACTCCGCACCTATCTGCTGGCCCAACCGCTCCCACACGGAAGACACTCCCATTCCAGGGTTCTCCTGCCCTCCGGCCGATGCCTGCACCCCTGATGTTGATGGCCCTGAGCCATGATGCCTCCCACGTCGAGCCTGCCGCTGCCTCCAACGTAACTGCCTGTGCCAGCACGATGGCATCCAGGCTGATGGAATCCACCGATGCCATCGTGCACGTGCCCTGCCCGATGTTGCCGTCACATCCTCCATCTGCTGGGGTCCAGTTGCTGGTGTGTCCACCCCTGCTGGACCTCCAACTCCCGACTGTCGCAGGGATGGGATCCCCACCGAGTTGGCTGCGTTGGTCGGGGCAGGTCCACAGGGGGCCCTGGTGGCATCTGAGCCGGAAGACGGCATGGAGAACGACTGGCGCATAGCCTCCACAGAGGAGGAGAGGGTCGCCAGAGTGCCCGACACATGTACAAAACCCCCGACCATGGCCGCTCCCAACTGGACCACGTTGGCACAGTGCTCTTCGTGATGACGTGCGTGCTCCCCCCGGGAAGCACGCACCTCATCATGAATGACACCCGTGCGCCACGCGACACCAATCAGGACCTTCTCCATACGGCCAGGGGTCCCCTCGTCCGCAGGTGGAGGGGAGTCAAATGACATGGACATCCCTCCTACCTGAGGACGGGCATCCCTGCTGGTGCAGTCACAGTGTCAGGGACAGTGACATGCACAGGCACCTCCACGGCGACCTGTGCTGCCTCCTGCCCCTGGACTGCACCACTTGCACCAGCAGGGATGCCCCCACCAGGCCCCATGTGCGGCTCAGTAGCCGCCTCCTCCTCCTCTGTGAAAACCACCAACCTAGATGGCTCCACCCCGTCTTCTGCCATTGCAAGCCCCTGTGGGGGCTCACCCACCCCTTCCGCTGCAGCCGTGGGGGCATCGCCGCCGCTTTGCTCCACAGCGCCATCTCCGCACTCGTCTTCACTTTGCACTGTGTAGAGGGAGACATAGAACACAAGCATCAGGGTACTGTACAATTGTCCCCTAGACAGGAAGCAATAGCAGATGAGTGGCACTGTCAAAGATCCCTTCCATCATGTCCCTCCACAACACATGGGTCAGTGCAGGCAAAACACATGCAGTAACAGGCATGGCGCATGCTATGGACATTAGCAAACATGTCCAAGGGACTCTTGAAACATACAATGTTGTTTTTGAACTCACATGCATCATGGGTCATGCCTATCACATGCACACACTTCACCGTACTTTCATCCATCTGGACTCGTGCACCCCAGACACAGTGGATGCAAGGATAACTAGGCTGCATCAGTGATTCTGAACATTGACACAGACATTTGTCATGCATCCATGGCATTCACAAGTCACAGACACGCAGGTCAGACACACAGACATGGAAACCATACATGTACATGGCATCATCACCCATCCCTCACCCCCACCCATGTCCAGGAACAGAGACTGGCATGCTCTCATGTGTCCATTCCGCATAGGGCTCCCCATGTAGCATTTAAACACATACACCAACCGTGTGCTTCACACATTACTGGTCTCACATGCATGACCATGATGTCCCTGCACACACACACGCGTACATGGCCTATGTCACACATACAGGCAAGTATCAGACAACCAGCACACTGCAACATGGCCTGTCTCACACAGCAATGCCTGGCCACTTACCGCTCGACTCCAGACGGGTCTGCCTCTCAAGGACCTGGATGTGGAGCGCTCGGGATATGCGTTCCAGGCCCCTCATCTGATCTTCCGACAAGTGGCCCCGGCGCTCCTTAGCATCCGCTGCCTTCAAGAGGCGTCGGGTCTTGTTGAGGGTCCTGGACCTGAAGTCCTCCCAGCGCTTAAATTAGATTATTACAAACTTTCTGCAGAATCTGCAATGGAACTACGCAGAGTATTGAAACAAATTAAAATGCTACTAATAGATGAAGTGAGCATGGTGTCCAACCTAATGTTGGCTTTGATTCACCTCAGTTTACAAGAAGTACTCAAAACAAACTATGAAGAGCTCTTTGCAGGAAAACACATTATTGTTTTCGGAGATCTTCTTCAATTGACACCAGTAAAAGGTGAGCCTATTTTTAAAACATTAAGACACAAACTCTGCCGTAAAAACGTTGACAGCATAGGAAATGTCAACCTTTGGCAACATTTCCAATACAGAGAATTAACAGAAAACATGCGCCAATCTGCGGATCTCACTTATGCAAACATCTTAAAAAGTATCAGAGTTGGTATACTTTCTAAAGAAGCAGAAGCAATATTGAAAACCTGGCACATTCATGCATGTTATGGTGATAATGCATGTGCTACAGATGTTATGGAACAATTAGCCCACAAAAATGTCAATTGAATGGCCTTGATGCCAACTCTTGCAAGCTGTTTCAAATTCAATGAAATAATGTTAAGTACAGAAATGCAACCAATAATGGAAATTAGCGCCACAGACAAACTAGATGTACATGGAATGACACTACCCTTGTGTGACCAAGCCACAACAAGACAAACTGGGTAATTCATAGAATTTGTCACAAAAAGTGGCGCACGCGGCTGGCGCACAGTGTCCCCGTGCGATACACTTCGCCAGCCGCGTGCGATAAAATCCATTTCATCGCACAGCATATTCATGGATTTTAGCCCCCAAAACCAGCCGTGGCGCAGAGTGGTGCAGCGACCCTGCAGCAGAGCAAGTTAGGCCCCCAAGAATGCCCTCGCGCAAGGAAAATCCATCAAAATCCCCAATTCATTGCAAATGTCTGCGCTAACCCTGGACCAGTTTACAGGGCTGCCAAACAGCAAATGCCAAGCGGGGTCTGTGTATTACTAGGCTGCGCGGGAAGTTTCACACGCGATTGGCCCTGTGTGAGCGGGGTATGTGTATAACTGGGGAGCGCGGGAAGTTTCACACGCGATTTCAGCAGGGTACATGTATTACTGGGGTGCGCGGGAAGTTTCACACACGATTTCAGCAGGGTACGTGTATTACTGTGGTGCGCGGGAAGTTTTACACGCGATTGGCCCTGTGCGAGCGGGGTACGTGTATTACTGGAGTGTGCGGGAAGTTTCACACACGATTGGCCCTGTGCGAGCGGGGTACGTGTATTACTGGGGTGCGTGGGAAGTTTTACACGCAATTGGCCCTGTGCGAGCGGGGCACGTGTATTACTGGGGTGCGCGGGAATTCTCACACGCGATTGACCCTGTGCGAGCGGGGTATGTGTATTACTGGGGTGCGCAGGAAGTTTCACACACGAGTTCAGCTGGGTACGTGTATTACTGGGGTGCGCGGGAAGTTTCACACGCGATTGGCCCTGTGCGAGCGGGGTACGTGTATTACTGGGGTGCGCGGGAAGTTTCACATGCAAATTCAGCAGGGTACGTGTATTTCAGGGGTGCGCGGGAAGTTCCACACGCGATTGTCCTGGGTACGTGTATTCCAGGGGTGCACGGGAAGTATCACACACAAATTCAGCAGGGTACGTGTATTTCAGGGGTGCACGGGAAGTTTCACACGCGATTCCATCAGGGCACGTGTATTTCAGGGGTGCGCGTGAAGTTTCACACGCGAATTCAGCAGGGTACGTGCCTTTCAGGCGTGCGTGGGAAGTTCCACACGCAATTTCCTGGGTACGTGTGTTCCAGGGGTGAGCGGGAAGTCTCACACGCAAATTCAGCAGGGTACGTGTATTTCAGTGGTGTGCAGGGAGTACTACACGTGATTTGGCCGTGTGGGTCCTCCCAGGTGTTCCCTCTACACCCTCCATGGCCCCTGCAGGCAGCCCACACCACAGGGGACTACCCTGCACCCCTGCTCATGTCCCGCAGGCAGCCCATCCACCATGGGCATGCCCCCCAGCCAAGCCACATGTCACCTTGCACTACTGATCAACAACGCATGTCTCCCAGCACCCCCACCCCCAGCACTGTTGGGCACCTGCCAGCAGGCCCCCACTCATGTCAACTCATGTCCCCCTGCACCCCCATCCCCCAGCATTCAGGGGCACCCTCCACCAAGCCCCCACACATGTCTCCCTGCACCACCACCCCCCAGCATCCAGAGGCACCCTCCACCAGGCCCCCACTCATGTCCAACTCATGTCCCCCTGCACCTCCACACCCCAGCACTGTGGGGCACCCTCCACCAGGCCCCACTCATGTCCAACTCATGTCTCCCAGCACCCCCACCCCCCAGCAGTGCAGGGCACCCTCCACCATGCCCCCACACATGTCTCCCTGTACGCCCACCCCCAGAATCCAGGGGCACCCTCCACCAGGCCCCCACTCATGTCCACCTCATGTCCCCCTGCACGCCCACCCCCCAGCACTGTGGGGCACCCTCCACCAGGCCACCACTCATGTCCAACCCATGTCTCCCAGAACCCCCACCCCCTAGCAGTGCAGGGCACTCTCCACCATGCCCCCACACATGTCTCCCAGCACCCCCACCCCCCAGCATCCAGGGGCACACCACACCAGGCCCCCACACATGTCTCCCAGCACCCCCACCCCCCAGCATCCAGGGGCACCCTCCACCAGACCCCCACTCATGTCCCCCTGTGCCCCAACCCCCAGAAGTCAGGGGCACCCTCCACCAGGCCCCCACTCATGTCTCCCAGCACCCCCACCCACCAGCAGTGCAGGGCACCCTCCACCATGCCCCCACACATGTCTCCCAGCACCCCCATCCCCCAGCATCCAGGGGCACCCTCCACCAGGCCCCGACTCATGTGCCCCAGCCAACACGTCATCACAATCTAGATCCCTGGCCCTTATGGGCTGCCTCCACATGCCAAACACCCACCCAAGTATTGCATCCACCCACTTAGAAATGGCAATTACATGATACAACCCCAATGGCAAGTATGTAAATGAACACATGTCCCTCACATACACACAATGGGTGTCAGTGAATGTCAAAACCCATATCATGATATGCATGAAACCAATGAGATGATACTACACATTGAAGTTTGATGAAGAAAATGTATTAAAAGCAAAATAAAGGGAATCAAAAATAAACAAACGACAATGGGAATTAAAAACTAAAAGCAGCATGTCCGTAAAATAAAGTAAAACCACAAATCATAATCCAAAGGAAAGGTGTCCAAAGTCACAGTTCAAAAAAGTAAATCCAATGGAAAATCCAAACCGAAAACCATTGCTCCATGGGTAAATTCCAAATAAAAAAATAAAATCCAACACTCAACTATATACAGATAAACAATCCAGGGTCCATGATCCCAACAGAAGAAATGAAAACTATCTAATAGTACTACCTAATAAAAAAACTATATACAAAAATGTGGTCCATTGTCCAAAAGGTCCCAAAAAAATTAAAAAGCAAAGGAAACCTAACACTAACTACATAACTATTTACAAGGGCAGCAGGCTAGTCCGACGGCTCACTTTTGGATGTCCCGGGCCAGGGCATCATCAAACTCCTGTTCAATGGCTTGGAGGCGGGCATGTTCCCTGGCCCCGAGGTCTCGCAGGGATAATGCAGTGTCCAGCTCCAACTCCCTGCGAATACCCTCGAGGCACTCAGCCCGCCTCAGTGCCCTCCACATGGAGTTCTCCGCCCTGACCATTGTGAGCCGTTCCTCCTCTGCCCGCTGCCACTCCGCACCTATCTGCTGGCCCAACCGCTCCCACACGGAAGACACTCCCATTCCAGGGTTCTCCTGCCCTCCGGCCGATGCCTGCACCCCTGATGTTGATGGCCCTGAGCCATGATGCCTCCCACGTCGAGCCTGCCGCTGCCTCCAACGTAACTGCCTGTGCCAGCACGATGGCATCCAGGCTGATGGAATCCACCGATGCCATCGTGCACGTGCCCTGCCCGATGTTGCCGTCACATCCTCCATCTGCTGGGGTCCAGTTGCTGGTGTGTCCACCCCTGCTGGACCTCCAACTCCCGACTGTCGCAGGGATGGGATCCCCACCGAGTTGGCTGCGTTGGTCGGGGCAGGTCCACAGGGGGCCCTGGTGGCATCTGGGCCGGAAGACGGCATGGAGAACGACTGGCGCATAGCCTCCACAGAGGAGGAGAGGGTCGCCAGAGTGCCCGACACATGTACAAAACCCCCGACCATGGCCGCTCCCAACTGGACCACGTTGGCACAGTGCTCTTCGTGATGACGTGCGTGCTCCCCCCGGGAAGCACGCACCTCATCATGAATGACACCCGTGCGCCACGCGACACCAATCAGGACCTTCTCCATACGGCCAGGGGTCCCCTCGTCCGCAGGTGGAGGGGAGTCAAATGACATGGACATCCCTCCTACCTGAGGACGGGCATCCCTGCTGGTGCAGTCACAGTGTCAGGGACAGTGACATGCACAGGCACCTCCACGGCGACCTGTGCTGCCTCCTGCCCCTGGACTGCACCACTTGCACCAGCAGGGATGCCCCCACCAGGCCCCATGTGCGGCTCAGTAGCCGCCTCCTCCTCCTCTGTGAAAACCACCAACCTAGATGGCTCCACCCCGTCTTCTGCCATTGCAAGCCCCTGTGGGGGCTCACCCACCCCTTCCGCTGCAGCCGTGGGGGCATCGCCGCCGCTTTGCTCCACAGCGCCATCTCCGCACTCGTCTTCACTTTGCACTGTGTAGAGGGAGACATAGAACACAAGCATCAGGGTACTGTACAATTGTCCCCTAGACAGGAAGCAATAGCAGATGAGTGGCACTGTCAAAGATCCCTTCCATCATGTCCCTCCACAACACATGGGTCAGTGCAGGCAAAACACATGCAGTAACAGGCATGGCGCATGCTATGGACATTAGCAAACATGTCCAAGGGACTCTTGAAACATACAATGTTGTTTTTGAACTCACATGCATCATGGGTCATGCCTATCACATGCACACACTTCACCGTACTTTCATCCATCTGGACTCGTGCACCCCAGACACAGTGGATGCAAGGATAACTAGGCTGCATCAGTGATTCTGAACATTGACACAGACATTTGTCATGCATCCATGGCATTCACAAGTCACAGACACGCAGGTCAGACACACAGACATGGAAACCATACATGTACATGGCATCATCACCCATCCCTCACCCCCACCCATGTCCAGGAACAGAGACTGGCATGCTCTCATGTGTCCATTCCGCATAGGGCTCCCCATGTAGCATTTAAACACATACACCAACCGTGTGCTTCACACATTACTGGTCTCACATGCATGACCATGATGTCCCTGCACACACACACGCGTACATGGCCTATGTCACACATACAGGCAAGTATCAGACAACCAGCACACTGCAACATGGCCTGTCTCACACAGCAATGCCTGGCCACTTACCGCTCGACTCCAGACGGGTCTGCCTCTCAAGGACCTGGATGTGGAGCGCTCGGGATATGCGTTCCAGGGCCCTCATCTGATCTTCCGACAAGTGGCCCCGGCGCTCCTTAGCATCCGCTGCCTTCAAGAGGCGTCGGGTCTTGTTGAGGGTCCTGGACCTGAAGTCCTCCCAGCGCTTCTTGACATGATGGAATAGTCAGACTGCCACCCCCTCCGCGTTGATGGCAGTCACGATGTCCGTCCAGATCCGAGTCCGTCCTTCCTTGTCGGCGTGTGATGATCCGAAGAGGGCATCATAATGCCCCAGGTAAGCTCCACCAGGACACCAACTTCCTTCTGACTGAAGCTGGTGGCCCTCTGCCCCTCTGGCTGGGGGTCGCCAGTGGTCTCTGGTGGTGTTTGCCCCCACATGGCGACCCCCGAGGCAGGCGTGGGTGGGCAACTGGGTCCTAGGGCTGGGCTGTGGAGTGATGGAATCCCAGTCGGGAGTCTTCGATTCCAGCAGGGGTGGTCACAGCAACAGCACCCCTGGCTGATGTGCAGGCAGCAAATGGCAGGGCACGTGGGCAGTAGGCAATCAGGCAGAAGCAGATGGCAGGTGGGAGCGTGCTCGTGGCTCTGGGGGGCAGTAATTCGGCCTTCTGGGCAGGAGTGTGTTCTTCCGTGTGCTTACGCATGGCCAGCTTGATACGGAGTGATTTGGCACGTGAAAATCCAGCACGTCTGCATGTAATTCGAGGAAAGGGCCTTAGCGCGTAAGCGCCTCAGCACACGTACGCAAATTCATTGGCCCAAAGGCCCCCAGCGTGTAGGCACGTTTATGACGTTACGCGCAGGTGCATTTTCCATGGCGCATAGAAAAAATAAGCACGTCAGAGTGTCATAGCGTGCAATTGGTGGAAAGGGCCTCAGCGCATATTCGCGTCTGTGACGTGCGTGCGCGGGCATTTCCCTATGACTGCACGTCAGAGTGTCAGCTCGTGTAATTGGAGGATAGGGCCTTTGCGCATGCACACGGAAGTGATGCTGGACGTGTGGGCATGTTTAAAAGGTACGTGTAAAACGCCATTTCCTTGTACATGCTTTTCGTGGAGAGCGAGTGGGTGAAATCTATACTTCTTGTCGGTTCACACGCGATTTACTTCACGGCGTTCCAAGTTCGTACTCCCTGTTACCTCTGACAGCTTTTTCTCTTTTTGTCTTTTTCCTGGGCCTGTTTCCTCAAACGTGTTCACTTCTTCAGTTGTCCTGTCTCCTCAGACAGCGTACAATTCTTCTTTTGGCGGGGGTGTTGCCGCGTATTTTTCACGCAATTTTTCCTGGCAGGCGGTGAGTTGCGCACGTATTTAACATCTGAGCTTGCCCCGTGTGTTGCGTACCCCTTCAGAGGTCAGTCTAGGCTACTTGTGACACGCATACGTTCATTTTTGTGTTTCTGGGTGCCACAGCGTAGTGCAGGTTTATTTTTCCATGCACGTGGGCTAGGAGGGGTTGCGTGCACATTATCTCCCTTTTTTGGGGTGCCTGTGCGTTGCGTGACCCGTCATCTTCCCGCAGGGGGCACATACAGCCTTGCTAGAGCACTAAGGTACGAATTCCATCTAGTACCCTACCCCTTTCACCCCCAATTGCCCAGGACAATAGTTTACTGCAACTCCCATACGCACAACAACATCAGTGCCATGGTTGGGTGGCGAGCACGCAGTAAGGGTGGCAAAGGTGGCCGAGCCACAAGAGGTGGCCGTGGTGGTTACGGTAGGGGACGTGGCCGGGACTTGCAGGTTACCCCTAGCCCCCCATGTGTGGGTGACCTGTCAGGGACACCCATGCCCCCCCCGGTTGTGGGTAACGTGGTTGACACCATCCCTGCTCAGCCCTTGTTGGACCAGCCCATTGTGGCACCAGACCTGGCACAGGGTGACTCCATGGCAGACTTCCAGGTCAGCAGGTCTAGGCCACGTGTGGCCGTGCACGTTGGTGTCACCAGGCCACGTGGATCAGGGGCAGCTATGTCATCTGCTGCCCCAAGTAGGCAGGGTGGAGAGGCTGCAGGGACAGCTGTGGCTCCATCCACCCCAGCTCTGAGTCTCCCAGCCAGGACAGTGTCGGTCCCAGTCCATCCTGCTGACATTCCCCCTGACTACATCACACTTCAGCTAATGCCTGCACCAAGTCCCATGATGAGTGTTCATTCCCACACTCCTAGTCCACAGTCTACCGGGGCTTCTGCCCCTAGTGTCCAGAGCGCGTAGGACACTCAGGATCCCCACCACCATCCAAGTGGAAGAGGAAGAGTGCTCGTCCAGTACAGGCTGATGCCCCAGACACGGCTACACAGTCCGGCCCACCAAGGAAGCCCAGCTTCAATCAGGCCAAACTTGACGCACTTGTGGAGTATGTGTCCGCACATGACCGTGAAATGGTGATTACTGCAGGATGCAAGACCACACCTGCAGAACATCAGGCACACTGGCAGACCATCGCAGACATCATAAGTGCCCTTGGAGTCGTGAGGCACACAGCTAATGATTGCTACAAGCGCTGGAATGACCTGAAGTGCAGGGCAAAGAAAAAGCAGGCCTCAAGTCATGCCGCAACTCTAGTGACTGGAGGTGGGTCTCCAGCAGAGGACATTGAACTCACTCCACATGAGTATGTTGCTGGGACCTATGTCACGGAGGAACAGATCCAAGGCGTGGGAGACCTGCCAGATTACGAGGCATTGTCCGGTGAGTGCACATGCATGTGTGTGTCATCCATGTGCATGGTGTGTAAGTCTGAGGGCTTCTGATTGAGTGCCAGGTGAGGGTGTGTGTGCCTGAGTGGTTTGGGTCACCCATGTGCTTCATCCAACACATTCTGCGCACCAGGATTTGGGTATTGCAGTATCCCTTCTGGCAACAGTAGACATTCAGCCCAACCTCACGCCAGTTGCCCTTGAAGTGTCATCTTGCCACAACATAGTTGCGTATTATTCTGTGTTCATTCAGGCTGATTGTTTGCATTCCACCACTTTCACTAGGCATTTCTCAGTCCTATTGTCACATGTGTGACATGGCTATGGTACATGCCATCTGTGTGATGGCATGTGTTATGTATGTGTATTGGGCATGCCAATCACAGGCCAATGTGTGATGGCACTGCTAGCCAGCATGCAGCAAATGTGTTGGTCTTCCATCTTGGTGTCATCAATGTGTGCCATTTGCCTCCCCTTCATATGCAGTGACGGTGCATGCATGGGAGGGTTATAGTCATGTGGGACATGTGTCAATGAAGTACTGTTTCTGTTGCTTCTCAGCCCTAATTGTGTGCCATGGTGCTAATGCCTGTTCCCATTTCTTTTCTTTCATGTCTTTGCAGGGGATGACGCACTTGATACTGCTGGGGTTGTGGAGATGGTGCAGACCCAGGAGGTGGTGGGTGAGAACCCACACTTGCTGCATACCATTATCTCAAGGGGTGTCTCTGGGTGCACCTCCCCCAAGCTCTATTCAGGTGTCGATTCGGATGATGAGACCTATGTGCGGTCGCAGGTAAGTGTTTCTGGGAGGGATTCTGCACTGTCCAACCCACCTGCACCAGGGGTAGAACCCTCAATGTCAGTGTTGGTAGGTCCGCCTTTGGTGGTTACGAATGCAGGGTCACACTCCGCAACATCTGATCCTGTTCCTGGGCCAGCAGATCAGAGGGGGAATGCAGTCCTGCAGCCTCAGGCAGTGCCGGCACAGCAAGGCGCAGTTCGCCTTGCCCCAGACAGGTGTGGTGCCCGCCGACGCAGTAGCCGTACACCACCTGGCAATACCGCATGGGAGCAATCCATATACGGTATGGCAAACCAAGATGAGATGATGGCTCAGGCCATGGATAGGGTGGCCACTTCCATTGTCCCCCAAGAAAGGCTGATGGAACAACTACAGCAGGCAACAGACTCCATTTGCCAGTCACACAGGGAGGACATATTGGCGTCCAACAGGGACAGACGGACGGCACTGGAGTCTCTGCGGGAAGCCATTTCTATTGAGTCCCAGGGCCACAGGGAAGCCCTGAGGGTGGAACTCTGTCAGCTCAGGGTGACTCTTGTTGAGCTTGAGGCTTCAACTGACACGAGGACAGAACAGCAGCTGGAGCGGCTCACACGTACGCTCTCAGCTGAGATGCAGGCAACTAGGTAGGACGTCCGGGCATCCTGTGAGTTGTTATATGGGGACCTCCGCACGATTATCCTCCAGAGCCAGACCTTCCACACCCGCATGCTTGCTGCCATGCAGGACCAGACTAGGGCTTTGTGTGGGCTCCCTCCCATAGTGCCACCACCTCCTGATGCAGCTGCAGAGGGTGAGGAGAGTGACAGCAGCGAATCTCTCACAATAGTGTAGCCGTGCAGGCCATGAGACCATGGAGGTGTTATTTTTTCTTCGCAAGATCCACACAGGTGGGTTTGGGTGTGCACCCTGTCCTCGGACCTCCTGGGTGGCCTCCCCCACCCCCCCTGGCCCATTCATGGCCATTTTTGATTTTTGATTTTTGATTTTTTTGACAGTGTGTTGCCTTGTGTAGCTCCCATGGGCATACACTGTATTGTGGCTGGTCACATGCAGGCTTGTCCTGAATTTGGGTTAGATGCTTGGGTTTGTGTGACGCACACCCCTCCTGCTTCCCGTTTCCATGGGCTTGCAAAGGGTGTGCCCAAGTGACATTGACTTACACAGTGACGTTGGACTCCCATTTGATGTGTGGGCAGTCTATAGTCAACACTGTGTATACATTCCTAGTGCATATTGATGTTGTATTGTACACTGCATGGTGTATTGTATTGATATGTGCTTCTGTATCCATCTCATCCTCCTAAATAGCAGGTCCATTTCTCATGTCTTCACAAGGCGGTCTACTTTGGAAATGGAGTCCATGTTGTAAGCAGTGCACCTACATTTTTGCGTGGCGCTAACACTGTACAGTTGGAAGTGTTCGAAGTGCTGCCATTATCAGGTAGTGAGAGTACCAATTTTTAAAATTCGTACTGTCATGTTTATGATAGGTTGGAGGTTGTGTAGGTGATTAGTATTCTTGGTAAATATTTGGTTATGTGTGTTGTTGGTCCTGCATTACTGTGAGCATTTCATGTGTGGCCAGTTTCCATTAGGGACACTGTAGTTTGTGACACTTGTGTCATGTTGTGGGGATTCATTTGTTTGCTCTCACATAGCATGACATGCCATGGTGTGTTGTGTGGCGGTGCCGGGGAGGGGTTGGGTGACATGGCACTGTTCTCATGTTGTATTTAGCAAGTGGGTATTCATTTTTGCTGCATAGAAGTGTGTCTTTTGATGACACTGCATTGGTGGTGTTTGTGTAGGTAGGGATGCACACATTGTGACACTTCCAGGTGAACAATCTCAGGCTGCTATGGTTCTGACAGTTGACTGTCCCTTAATTCATCAGAATTGTCAGATTGAGTCATCATTGATTTTCAGATGGTATGTGCCAGGGCTGTGTGCACTCCACAGGGGTGTGATTTCTATGTGAAGTAATTAGCCACCAGCTGCGTATGGGCTGCCTCACCCCGTGCCCTTTCCCCTCCCATGCGCAGCGCGCGTGCATGTGGTTGGGGATGTGGGGCACCACCATGTCCACAGCCAGGCCCCGGCATGTTGCAACATTGTGCAGGACACATGCTGCCACTATGATCCTGCACACTACTGGGGGAGCGTATAACAGCTGCCCGCCAGAACGGTCAAGGGAGAGAAAGCGTGACTCGAGCACTCCGAATGTGCGCTCCACTATGCCCCAGGTTGCAATATGGGCTGTGTTGTATCTTACCTCGGGAGGCGTGATGGGGTTCCGAATTGGCGTCATCATGTGGGTGCTCAGAGGGTAGGCACTGTCCCTTGGGGAGGTGGTGATGGGGATCATTAGTGGGGTATTGACATTACTCTGTATCTGTCATGCATGCGTGTGCTGTGGCATTTATACTCACCAAGCAGCCATGCATCGCCATGCCGCCCAGCTTCCATGTCCCGGTTTAGGGTTGATATCCTGTAAATGAAGCTGTCGTGGGTGGACCCTGGATAGTTGGCATATACTGAGGTGATGATTCCCTTGGCATCACATACTACCTGGACGTTGATGGAATGCCAGTGCTTGCGGTCTCGATAGATGTGCTCAGATGCCCTGGGGGGACGTAGAGCCACATGGGTGCAATCAATGGCACCTAGCACTTTGGGGAATTGTGCCACCCTGTAGAAATCCGGGCTGACAGCCTGCCTTTCTGCAGGTGTTCTGGGCAGGTATATGATGGGCGTGCAGTGATGATGGCCAACACCTGGTGTAGGCACCGTGACTGCGTGGCCTGTGACACCCCCCCACTATGGCACTTGTCTGCTGAAATGATCCGTAGCCAAGAATTACAGTACATTGAGGACCTTCTCCAGGGGGCTCAGTGCTTGGGAGCACAGGGTGGGTGATGTGAGGTCATCCTCCCACTCACTGACCAGGTCGAGTATTATGTGAGGTGGAAACCTGTACCTCCCATACACCTGGTCATCAGGCATACCAAAAAGGCTGGTTCTGGGTGTGAATATTCTGGCCCTGACTATCCTCCTCCTCCTCCTCCTGCAGTATCCCACAGCCACTGCTGCTAGGAACGGTCCAAGCTTGTTTGTTGTTTGCGCACACTTTTTTGCTGCGCTGGACGTGCGCCTGCTTCATGCTGGCGTACGTGTTTCCGGATTGGACCTTTTTTTTTGGCACATTGTAGGCAACCATGTAAATCTTCCCGCCCACCACAGGAATACGCGTCACACGCTCTCCCAGGCCCAGTCGCGTGTGGAAGTTCACGCGAACCCGTATTACACGTACCCTGCTGATATCGCGTGTGGAAGTTCAGGCGAACCCGTATTATACGTACCCTGCTGATATCGTGTGTGGAAGTTCACGCGAACCCCGTAATACACGTACCCTGCTGATATCGCGTTTGGAAGTTCATGCGAACCCCGTAATACACGTACCCTGCTGATATCGCGTGTGGAAGTTCACGCGGACCCATAATACACGTACCCTGATGAAATCGCGTGTAAGACTACATGCGCACCCGTGAAATACACGTACCCAGGCAAATCGCACTGCTGGGGGGTGGGGGTGCAAGGAGACATGAGTGGGGGCCTGGTGGAGTGTGCTCCTGGATGCTGGGGGGTGGGGGTGGTGGGAGACATGAGTGGGAGCCTGGTGGAGGGTGCCCCTGACTGCTGGGGGGTGGGGGTGCAGGGGGACATGAGTTGGACATGAGTGGGGCCTGGTGGAGGGTGCCCCTGGATGCTGGGGGGTGGGGGTGCTGGGAGACATGAGTGGGGGCCTGGTGGAGGGTGCCCCTGGATGCTGGGGAGTGGGGTGCAGGGAGACATGAGTGGGGGCCTGGTGGAGGGTGCCCCTGACTGCTGGGGGTGCAGGGGGACATGAGTTGGACATGAGTGGGGCCTGGTGGAGGGTGCCCCTGGATACTGGGGGTGGTGGGAGACATGAGTGGGGGCCTGGTGGAGGGTGCCCCTGACTGCTGGGGGGTGGGGGTGCAGGGGGACATGAGTTGGACATGAGTGGGGCCTGGTGGAGGGTGCCCCTGGATGCTGGGGGGTGGGGGTGCTGGGAAACATGAGTGGGGGCCTGGAGGAGGGTGCCCCTGACTGCTGGGGGCTAGGGGTGCAGGGGGACATGAGTTGGACATGAGTGGGGCATGGTGGGGGGTGCCCCTGACTGCTAGGCGGTGGGGGTGCAGGGGGACATGAGTTGGACATGAGTGGGGCCTGGTGGAGGGTGCCCCTGGATGCTGGTGGTGGGGGTGCTGGGAGACATGAGTGGGGGCCTGCTGGAGGGTGCCCCTGGATGCTGGGGGGTGGAGGTGCTGGGAGACATGAGTGGGGGCATGGTTGAGGGTGCCCCTGACTGCTGGGGGGTGGGGGTGCAGGGGGACATGAGTTGGACATGAGTGGGGCCTGGTGGAGGGTGCCCCTGGATGCCTGGGGGGTGGGGGTGCAGGGAAACATGAGTGGGGGCCTGGTGGAGGGTGCCCCTGACTACTGGGGGGTGGGGATGCAGGGGGACATGAGTTGGACATGAGTGGGACCTGGTGGAGGGTGCCCCTGATTGCTGGGGGGTTGGGATGCAGGGGGACATGGGTTGGACATGAGTGGGGCCTGCTGGAGGGTGCCCCTGGATGCTGGGGGGTGGGGGTGCTGGGAGACATGAGTGGGGGCCTGGTGGAGGGTGCCCCTGGATGCTGGGGGGTGGGGGTGCTGGGAGACATGAGTGGGGGCCTGGTGGAGGGTGCCCCTGGATGCTGGGGGCTGGGGGTGCTGGGAGACATGAGTGGGGGCCTGGTGGAGGGTGCCCCTGGATGCTGGGGGGTGGGGGTACAGGGAGACATGAGTGGGGGCCTGGTGGAGGGTGCCCCTGACTGCTGGGGTGTGGGGGTGCAGGGGGACATGAGTTGGATATGAGTGGGGCCTGGTGGAGGGTGCCCCTGGATACTGGGGGGTGGGGGTGCAGGGAGACATGAGTGGGGGCCTGGTGGAGGGTGCCCCTGGAAGCTGGGGGTTGGGGGTGCTGGGAGACATGAGTGGGGCCTGGTGGAGGGTGCCCCTGACTGCTGGGGGGTGGGGTTGCAGGGGGACATGAGTTGGACATGATTGGGGCCTGGTGGAGGGTGCCCCTGACTGCTGGGGGTGGGAGTGCAGGGGGGCATGAGTTGACATGAGTGGGGGCCTGGTGGAGGGTGCCCCTGACTGCTGGGGGGTGGGGATGCAGGGGGACATGAGTGGGACATGAGTGGGGCCTGGTGGAGGGTGCCCCTGGATGCTGGGGGGGTGGGGGTGCAGGGAGACATGAGTGGGGGCCTGGTGGAGGGTGCCCCTGGATGCTGGGGGGTGGGGGTGCTGGGAGACATGAGTGGTGGCCTGGTGGAGGGAGCCCCTGGATGCTTGGGGGTGGGGGTGCAGGTGGACATGAGTTGGACATGAGTGGGGGCCTGGTGGATGGTGCCCCTGACTGCTGGGGGTGGGGGTGCCGGGGGACATGAGTTGGACATGAGTGGGGCCTGGTGGAGGGTGCCCCTGGATGATGGGGGGTGGGGGTGCAGGGAGACATGAGTGGGGGCCTGGTGGAAGGTGCCCTTGGATGCTAGGGGGTGGGGGGGTGGGAGACATGAGTGGGGCCTGGTGGAGGGTGCCCCTGGATGCTGGGGGTGGGGGTGCAGCTAGACATGAGTGGGGGCCTGGTGGAGGGTGCCCCTGACTGCTGGGGGGTGGGGGTGCAGGGGGACATGAGTTGGACATGAGAGGGGGCCTGGTGGAGGGTGCCCCTGACTGCTAGGGGCTGGGGGTGCAGGGGGACATGAGTTGGACATGAGTGGGGCCTGGTGGAGGGTGCACCTGAATGCTGGGGGGTGGGGGTGCAGGGCGACAGGGAGACATGAGTGGGGGCCTGGTGAAGGGTGCCCCTGGATGCTCGTGGGTGGGGGTGCTGGGAGACATGAGTGGGGCCTGGTGGAGGGTGCCCCTGGATGCTGGGGGGTGGGGGTGCAGGGAGACATCAGTGGGGGCCTGGTGGAGGGTGCTCCTGACTGCTGGGGGGTGGAGGTGCTGGGAGACATGAGTGGGGGCCTGGTGGAGGGTGCCCCTGGATTTTGGGTGGTGGGGGTGCTGGGAGACATGAGTGGGGGCCTGGTGGAGGGTGCCCCTGACTGCTGAGGGGTGGGGGTGCAGGGGGACATGTGTTGGACATGATTGGGGCCTGGTGGAGGGTGCCCCTGGATGCTGGGGGGTGAGGGTGCAGGGAGACATGAGTGGGGGCCTGGTGCCCCTGGATGCTGGGGGGGGTGGGTGCTGGGAGACATGGGTGGGGGCCTGGTGGAGGGTGCCCCTGACTGCTGGGCGGTGGAGGTGCAGGGGGACATGAGTTGGAGCATGGGTGGGGCCTGGTGGAGGGTGCCCCTGACTGCTGGGGGGTGGGGGTGCAGGGGGACATGAGTTGGACATGAGTGGGGCCTGGTGGAGGGTGCCCCTGGATGCTGGGGGTGGGGGCGCAGGGAGACACGAGTGAGGGCCTGGTGGAGGGTGCCCCTGGATGCTGGGGGTAGGGGTGCAGGGAGACATGCATGAGGGCCTGGTGGAGGGTGCCCCTGGATGCTGGGGGGTGGGTGTGCTGGGAGACATGTGTGGGGGCATGGTGGAGGGTGCCCTGCACTGCCAGGGGGTGGGGGTGCTGGGAGACATGAGTGGGGGCCTGGTGGAGGGTGCCCCTGGATGCTGGGGGGTGGGGGTGCTGGGAGACATGCGTTGGTGGGCAGTAGTGCAAGGTGACATGTGAGTTGGCTGGGGGGCATGGCCAAGGTGGATGGGCTGCCTGCGGGACATGTGCAGGGGTGCAGGGTAGTCCCCTGTGGTGTGGGCGGCCTGCAGGGGCCGTGGAGGGTGTAGAGGGAACAGCTGGGAGGACCCACACGGCCAATTCACGTGTAGGACTCACCGGCACCCCCGAAACACACGTAGGCTGCTGGATTTGCGTGTGGAATTTCCCGTGCACCTGGAGTGCACGTACCCTGGTGGAATCGCGTGTGGAACTTCACGCGCACGCCGAAATACACGTACCCTGCAAATTTGCGTGTGAAACTTCCTGCGCACCTTGGAATACACGTACCCTGCTGAAATCGCGTGTTAAACTGCACACGCACCTCGAAATACACGTACCACGGACAATCGTGTGTGGAACTTCCCGCGCCCCCCGAAATACACGTACCCAGGCCAATCGCGTGTGGAATTTCCGCACACCCCGAAATACACGCACACGCTATTTTTCACACAGCGGGTGTCCGTGTTTGTCTGTACCCCGTTGCACCTCATTTGTCCTAGAGGGCCACAGTATGGATCATTCATCATAGCTGTATATAGGTGCTTTTTGTAAGCGCACATTTTGCTGCACATTTATTTCAGGCACGGGGACACTACCTCCTGCTTTCTTGTGACGGAGTTGTTTGGCCCTGTGCGCGTCCTTTACCGTGCGCTGGTTTTCCCTATTCGATGCCATGAATACGAGTTGTAGGCGAGCGTGTGGGCGTTCTGCGCACTTGCCTCCTGTACTTCCCCCGTGACGCCCATATTTTGACGCGTTGTTCCCCATTCCGAGTGTTACGCCCCGTGTTTCGCCTACTTTTGTTATGTGTGCTGCGCTATGTGCAATTTCGCTGTGGCCATGGCGCACGCCGTTGGATGACCTGTGCGCCGGCGTGCGCCGCGCACTTTTTCAGCGCACAGCCAATAGTTTTCTCGCTCACAGACTTCCATGAATCAATGTGCACTGGTTTCCCTGCAATTTTCGCACTTGCACTGCGATTCGCACGTTTTGACACCTCTGCGCCAGAATTTTCGCCGCACATTAATTCCATGAATCGGCTTTAAAATAGTTTAGTAAATTCAATCTCCACACAGCTGGGTTGGAAAAGATATTAAAATTATCCTTAAATTGCAGAGTAATGCTGAAACGTAACCTTGACGTGGACCAAGGACTAGTTAATGTAGCACAGGGTACAGTTGTTGGCTTTCAAACATACCCACGTGACAACAAAATTCAGTTTGTCAATATTCTCTTTGACAAACTTTCACAAGTAAAAATAATAGGACGCTCAACAGCTCGATTCCTTCTCTTCAAAGACATGTATGTACGCAGAGAACAATTTTCTCTAACTCTTGCATACGCAGTCACCATTCATAAATCACAAGGTCTTACCCTAGAGAAAGCAATGATAGTCATTGGTAATACAGTCTTTAAAGAAGGCATGAGCTACGTAGCACTATCACGCTTACGTAAACTTGACGGTCTATTTCTAGTTCTAATAAACGCTGATATTCCTTGCATTTTAGAATACAATAGTCTTTGTTCACTATACACTCCCCATCTAAACACATATTCTGTTCCACAAAAAGTAAAACATTATAAAAGAAAAATAAATCAAACAGAAAAGCAACAGGATGTCACTGCAAATCCTCCAAAAAGAGTAAAAGAAAGTAATACTTCATCAAGTGCCACAAGCAAAAAAGGATCAATTAGGGAAAGTAAACCAGGTACTTCTTCAAAGAAGGAAGACAAACTCCAAAAAAAGCAGTCAGATACAGAACTACCTGCTCTATTTAAACTCTCAAATATAGTTGGTGTAAGTTGCTACGCAAATGTAGCAATGAATATTCTATTTTAATTACCATCAATTGTTGAGAACATTTACTTACAAAGTACAGACCCATTGTGTTTGCAAATGTTAGTACTTCACAGAAACGCAGCAAACAATCCTGACAACATGTATAGTGTTTATAGAATAAGACAAAAATTGGACTAATGTGCTGGAATGGTGAAATTCACTATAAACTCACAGGAAGATCCACAAGAATTTCTAATGTACTTACTATTAGTACTGGAAAACAAAAACATACCTATAAATGAAATATTCCAGATTTCATACATGTGGAAACATACATGCACTCTCTGCAACAATGTGACACAAGAACAAATCCCCAATGAACGCTTTGTGTATATATCAATACCTAATTGTGAATCTGTTCCATTTCAGCAACTTGTACAAAATGCAAACCATGGTAGATTATGTTCAACCTGTAATTCAGATAATCGCTCCACGTTAGTAATACAAACACATAGTGAATACGTAATTCTAATGCTTCTAAGTTACAATGCAGATGGTACCAAAAACCACTGCAAGCTGACTGGATTCACACATGGTCAAATATCACTTGGTAGGAAAACCTTCACAACAATAGGTATAATCTACCACGCAGGAGCCACAACCAATTCAGGGCACTACACTGCATATATAAAAAAGAAATGTGGATGGTTTGAATGTAATGATAGTACCATTACTCTAAAGCAGAGATTACCAGTAAATCTTACACATGCTTATTTAATGTTCTTAAAACCAACATTTGATAACTAAACTGTACTTAAACCTTAAGTACACTTGTAGTAAAAAAATATAAACTGTCACAATATTCCAAAAGCTAACTGCCCAAAGATGTTACAACAACTAATCCGATAAATTAATACCACTCAAATAGAGAAAAAAACAGACAGTTAGAATACGCCACTTGCTATCTAACTGTCCCAAAATTTAGAAAGATCCAAACAGATAAATCAATACCACGAAATTATATCAAAAATAAACAGTTAGAATATGCCTACTGGTATCTAACTGCTCCAAAATTTTACAATAGCCAAACAAATACCTAATAAATACTTAATATATTAGTGTTTTCCTCAGAAAAATCGAACACAACAAAAGCATCTAGCACATAAAAAACAGAACATTGAACCTATATCATACTCCCCCACCCTCCCCAAACACTCTTACACACCAACACATCCACTGTTCGATTTCTCTGCGGACAACACGGCTGTTCTGAAATGTTCGTAAATAAAAAGAATGGATTCGGTGTCAAGTTGAAAGTGTTCTACGAAGACTCGTGGGGTCCTGGAATGTTCGCAGGGGGTCCTGAAGACGTTGTCTCTATTGTTCGTTGTCAGGCTGAAAGTGTTCTAAGAACACTTGCGGTGTCCTTGAATGTTCGTACATAAAGCAAATGGGGGTGTTCTGAGGACGTTGTCCGTATTGTTCGCTGGCAAGTTGAATGTGTTCTAAGAACACTTGCGGTGTCCTGAAATGTTCGAAAATAAACAAAATGGGGGTATTCTGAGGACGTCCTCTGTATTGTGTGCCTGCTTAGCTGTATCCAATGAGGGAATGGCACAGAGAGTGAAGTGGAAATGGTAGAAGGGCTGTCAAAGAGTTACGTGGTCCGCGGACAGGGCGTGCTACATCCGGGGTTTTCCAGCAAATCCACCATGGAAAGAAGACTGTAGGGATCAGCCAATCAGATGTTGAGGTTGTGGATTTGTGTTCAAAGAGACTGTGTGCACTGAAGATGGCAGAAGTGGAGAAAGTCAGGGTGTTGGTGCTTGGAGATATGTTTGTGCATGGTGTTCAATGCAGGAATGTTGAAAATAATTTTGGTGTTAAAGGAGTGGAGGTGGTGTGGAGCAATGTGCCTGATTGCAATGTACAGGGAATTGTACAAGTTTGTGAAGATATGGGCAGGATGAACAGTCCCCATGTGGTAGTTTTACACTATGGTGCTTTCCATTTGGGCTATGTCAGTGCCTCTACTTTGTTGGCAGATTTGGAACACTTGGTTCAAGCAGTAATGAACATCCTTCCAAATGCCAAAGTAATTTTTTCTGGATTAGTACCTAGGGCAATATGGGACAATAGATCAGTTTTTTGTCCTCAGCAAAACAATGCTAGGTGTGTAATCAACCGAGGCATGTGTGCCTTCATGCTTAGAGCTGGTATGTTCTTCTGTAATCATGGCAATATTGATTCCAGTAATGCTGTTTATTTTAAAGAAGATGGCATTTCCTTATCTTTTATGGGAAATGCCATTCTGTTTAAAATGAAAGGGTTGCTGCATAAGGTTATGTGAAGATTTTAGGAGTAAAGTAAGAAAAATAAAAAAAAATACAAAATAACAGGTGTCTGTCAAGCATCTGCAAAAAAAAAAAAAAAAAACGGCTCTTTTCAGAGACAACCTCAAAGGGGATATGGGGCCCACTATTTAAATTTACATTCACCAGGCTCAGATTTTCGATATGTCCGCGGACATGGCGGTAGTCCGCGGACATCGAAATCACTAGCTAGGGGTTCAGTATGTCCTATGTTACATGTATATAAAGTCAGGGATATAATGGTTAAGTTGTGCTACTAAAAACATATGAAATTCAGTAAAAAAAACATTGTTAAAGGGACGTTATGGTTAAGTTGCGCTAATAAAAACCTATGAAATTCGATGAAAAAACTTTGTTAAAAGGGACGTTATGGTTAAGTTGCGCTACTAAAAACCTATCAAATTCAGTAAAAAAACTTTGTTAAAGGGACATTATGGTTCAAAGTAAAACTGAAAAACCCCTGAAATTCAGCAGTTATGGTAAGATAAGCAACGATAACTCGCGGCACCGTGCACTGCTAACACTAACACCAAGGACATCAAAGATGATATCACAAATGTCATTGATGACATCACTGATGACATCACATGGTTGGCTCTCCCTTATTTTCCTTTACTGACATATCTAAGCCACATAGTTTTCTTCAGTAACAGTCCGGAAGTAAAAATTGAAAAGGTACTATATTTGTAGACTTACAGGCGATTCATGGAATAATTAGCGCGGCGCAAGTGGTCAAAAACGTGTGAATCGCAGTGGAATAGCGAAAATCGCAGTGCAATTGCGAAAATCGCACGAAAAGCAGCGCACGTCGATTCATGGAAGGCCGTGCGCGAGAAAACCAGCGGATGTGCGATAAAAAAGTGCGCGGCGCACGTTGGCGCACAGGCCATCTAACAGCGTGCGCCAGGTCACAGCGAAAATCGCACAGGCCACAGCGAAATTCGCACATAGCGCGGCGCACGCAACAAAAGTAGGCGGAACACGGGTGTAACACTCGGAATGGGGAACAACTTGCCAAAACATGGGCGTCACGGGGGAAGTACAGGGCACAAGTGCGCGGAACGCCCACACGCTCGCCTACAACACGTATTCATGGAATAGAATAGGGCAAAAAAGCGCACGCTCAAACCAGCGCACAGGCACAAACACGACCGCCACAAGAAAGCAGGCGGTAGCGTCTCTGCGGCTGTAAGAAATGTGCGCCAAAAGGTGCGCCAACAAATAGCACCTATATACTGCCATGATGAATGTCCCATACTGTGGCCCTCCAGGAAAAATGACGTGCAAAGGGGTACCCACAAACACGGACACCCGCTGACAAAAAATACGTGTGCGTGTATACCGGGGTGCGCGGGAAGTCTAACACGCGATTTCAGCAGGGTACGTGCATCACAGGGGTTCGCGTGAAGTTATTCACGTGATCGGGCCTGGGGGAGCGGGCTACGTGTATTTCAGGGGTTCGCGTGAAGTTTCACACGCGATCGGGTCTGGTGGAGCGGGCTACGTGTATTACAGGGGTTCGCGTGAAGTTCCTCACGCGATCGGGCCTGGGGGAGCGTGCTACGTGTATATCAGGGGTTCGCGTGAAGTTTCACACGCGATCGGGCCTGGGGGAGCGGGCTACGTGTATTACAGGGGTTCGCGTGAAGTTCCTCACGCGATCGGCCCTGGGGTAGCGGGCTACGTGTATATCAGGGGTTCGCGTGAAGTTCCTCACGCGATCGGGCCTGGGGGAGCGGGCTACGTGTATTCCAGGGGTGCGCGGGAAGTTCCACACGCGAATAGCCTGGGGGCGCGTGTATTCCAGGGGTGCGCGGGAAGTTCCACACGCGAATAGCCTGGGCGCGTGTATTTCAGGGGTGCGCGGGAAGTTCCACACGCGAATAGCCTGGGGGCGCGTGTATTCCAGGGGTGCGCGGGAAGTTCCACACGCGAATAGCCTGGGCGCGTGTATTTCAGGGGTGCGCGGGAAGTTCCACACGCGAATAGCCTGGGCGCGTGTATTTCAGGGGTGCGCGGGAAGTTCCACACGCGAATAGCCTGGGGGCGCGTGTATTTCAGGGGTGCGCGGGAAGTTCCACACGCGAATAGCCTGGGGGCGCGTGTATTTCAGGGGTGCGCGGGAAGTTCCACACGCGAATAGCCTGGGGGTGCGTGTATTTCAGGGGTGCGCGGGAAGTTCCACACGCGAATAGCCTGGGCGCGTGTATTTCAGGGGTGCGCGGGAAGTTCCACACGCGAATAGCCTGGGCGCGTGTATTTCAGGGGTGCGCGGGAAGTTGCACACGCGAATAGCCTGGGCGCGTGTATTTCAGGGGTGCGCGGGAAGTTCCACATGCGAATAGCCTGGGCGCGTGTATTTCAGGGGTGCGCGGGAAGTTCCACACGCGAATAGCCTGGGCGCGTGTATTTCAGCGTGTATTTCAGGGGTGCGCGGGAAGTTCCACACTCGAATAGCCTGGGCGCGTGTATATCAGGGGTGCGCGGGAAGTTCCACATGTGATTTGTACACCCTCCACGGCCCCTGCAGGCAGCCCACACCACAGGGGACTACCCTGCATCCCTGGTCATGTCCCGCAGGCAGCCCACCCACCATGGGCATGCCCCCCAGCAAAGGCACATGTCTCCTTGAACTAATGACCACCAACTCATGTCCCCTTGCACCCCCACCCCCCAGCACTGTGGGGCACCTGCCAGCAGGCCCCCACCCATGTCCAACTCATGTCCCCCACCACCCCCACCCCCCAGCACTGTGGGGCACCTGCCAGCAGGCCCCCACCCATGTCCAACTCATGTCTCCCACCACCCCCACCCCCCAGCCACCAGGGTCACCCTCCACCAGGCCCCCACTCATGTCTCCCACCACCCCCACACCCCAGCAGTGCAGGGTCACCCTCCACCAGGCCCCCACTCATGTCTCCCACCACCCCCACCCCCCAGCCACCAGGGGCACCCTCCACCAGGCCCCCACTCATGTCACCCACCACCCCCACACCCCAGCAGTGCAGGGGCACCCTCCACCAGGCCCCCACTCATGTCTCCCACCACCCCCACACCCCAGCAGTGCAGGGGCACCCTCCACCAGGCCCCCACTCATGTCACCCACCACCCCCACCCCCCAGCCACCATGGGCAGCCCCCACCAGGCCCCCACTCATGTCCCCCTGCACCCCCACCCCCCAGCCACCAGGGGCACCCTCCACCAGACCCCCACTCATGTCTCCCACCACCCCCACACCCCAGCCACCAGGGGCACCCTCCACCAGGCCCCCACTCATGTCTCCCATCACCCCCACCCCCCAGCAGTGCAGGGGCACCCTCCACCAGGCCCCCACTCATATCACCCACCACCCCCACCCCCCAGCAGTGCAGGGGCACCCTCCACCAGGCCCCCACTCATGTCACCCACCACCCCCACCCCCCAGCCACCATGGGCAGCCCCCACCAGGCCCCCACTCATGTCCCCCTGCACCCCCACCCCCCAGCCACCAGGGGCACCCTCCACCAGACCCCCACTCATGTCTCCCACCACCCCCACACCCCAGCCACCAGGGGCACCCTCCACCAGGCCCCCACTCATGTCTCCCATCACCCCCACCCCCCAGCAGTGCAGGGGCACCCTCCACCAGGCCCCCACTCATGTCACCCACCACCCCCACCCCCCATCAGTGCAGGGGCATCCTCCACCAGGCCCCCACTCATGTCACCCACCACCCCCACCCCCCAGCAGTGCAGGGGCACCCTCCACCAGGCCCCCACTCATGTCTCCCACCACCCCCACACCCCAGCAGTGCAGGGTCACCCTCCACCAGGCCCCCACTCATGTCTCCCACCAGCCCCACCCCCCCAGCACTGTGGGGCACCTGCCAGCAGGCCCCCACCCATGTCCAATCCATGCCCCCCTGCACCTGGGTCCCAACATTCCCCAATCATGTCCGTAATGCCCATCCTCCCCTGCCAAAAGGGCCAACCAACTATCACACCCACCCACATATCAAAGGCAATTACATGTTACAACCCCAATTTAAATAATGCAATTCAACACATGTCTGTCACACACAATGGCTGCAAGTGAATGACAAAACACCCAACATGACATGCCTGAAAGCAATGAGATGATACGACACATTGAAGATTAAAAAAATAATATGTATTGAACAGCAAGTAGAATGGAAATGAAATAAGAAAAAACACAAAGCAAATCAAACAAAACAAGATGAATGTCCAAGAAAATAATCTGAAAAATTAAAATAAGCCAATGAAGAACCATGAAGAAGATCATCCTGGGTCCATGAGCCCAACCAAATTAAACCTAAGTATGACTACTAACTAAAAACTGAACTATATACAAAAAAGTGGTGCATTGTCCAATCGCAACCAAAAGAAAAATCAAAAAAACAAAGGAAACCTAACCCTAACTATACAACTATATACAAAGGCAGCGGGCTATTCGGACGGCTCACTGGTTGTTGTCATGGGCCAGGGCATCATCGAACTCCTGGTCAATGGCTTGGAGGCGGGCATGTTCCCTGGCCCCGAGGTCCCGCAGGGATAACGCAGTGTCAAGCTCAAGCTCCCTGCGAAGACCCTCGAGGCACTCAGCCCGCCTCAGCGCCCTCCGCATGGAGTCCTCCGCCCTGACCATCGTGAGCCGTTCCTCCTCTGCCCGCCGCTGCTCCGCACCTATCCGCTGGCACAACCGCTCCCACACGGAAGCCACTCCCATTCCAGGGTTCTCCTGCCCTCCGGCCGATGCCTGCACCCCTGATGCTGATGGCCCCGAGCCATGATGCCTCCCACGTTGAGCCTGCTGCTGCCTCCGACGCAACTGCCTGTGCCAGCACGACGGCATCCAGGCTGATGGAAACCACCGACGCCGTCGTGCACGTGCCCTGCCCGATGATGCCGTCACATCCTCCATCTGCTGGGGTCCAGTTGCTCTGGTGTCCACCCCTGCTGGATCTCTGACTCCCGATTGTGGCAGGGATGGGATCCCCACCGAGCTGGCTGCATTGGTCGGGGCAGGTCCACAGGGGGCCCTGGTGTCATCTGGGCTGGAAGACGGCAAGGAGAACGACTGGTGGATAGCCTGCACAGAGGAGGAGAGGGCCGCCACATTGGCCAACACATGCAGGAAATCCCCGAACATGGCCGATCCCAATTGGGCCACGTCGGCACGGTGCACTTCGTGATGACGTGCGTGCTCCTCCCGGGAAGCACGCACGGCATCACGAATCAAAGCCGTGCGCATCGCGACCCCAATCAGGACCTTCTCCGCACGGCCAGGGGTTCCCACGTCCGCAGGTGGAGGGGAGTCAGGTGACATGGACATCCCCTCTACCTGCGGACAGGCCTGGGACGGGGCATCCCTGCTGGTGCATGGTGGTGCACTCACAGGGTCAGGGACAGCGACATGCACAGGCCCCTCCACGGTGACCTGTGCTGCCTCCTGCCCCTGGCCCTGGACTGCACCACTTGCACCAGCAGGGATGCCCCCACCAGGCCCCATGTGTGCCCCAGTGGCGGCCTCCTCCTCCTCTGTGCAAACCACCAACCTGGATGGCTCCTCACCGGCTCCCACCGTAGCAGGCCCCTGTGGGGGCTCACCCACCCCTTCCGCTGCAGCCGTGGGGGCATCCCCGCCGCCTTGCTCCACAGCGCCGTCTCCGCCCTCTTCTTCACTAGCCGCTGCGTAGTGGGAGACAAAGAACACAAGCATCAGGGCACTGTACAATGGACCCCTAGACAGGAAGCAATAGCAGATGAGCACCACTGTCAAAGTACACTTCCATCATGTCCCTCCACAACACCTGGGTCAGTCCAGGCAAAACACACACAGTAACAGGCGTGGTGCATGCCATGGACATTTCCATGCATGTCCAATGGACTCTTGAAACATTCAATGATATGTAACTCACATGCATCATGGCTCATGCCCATCACATGCACACACTTCACCTCAGTCACATCCATCTGGCCCCAAACACACCAAACACAGCGGATACAAGGGTAATTTGGCTGCTTTACTGAATCTGTGCATTGTCACACACATGTGTCATGCATCCATGGCATGCACAAGTCACAGACACGCAGGTCAGGCACACAGACATGGCTACCATATATGTACCTGGCATCAGCACCCATCCCTCACCCCCACCCATGTCCAGGTACAGAGACTGGCATGCTCTCATGTTCAAAATCTGCATAGGGCTCCCCATGCGGCATTTCAACACATGCAACAACCATGTGCATCACACATCACTGGTCGCACATGCATTACCATGATGTCCCTGCACACATACATGCATACATGGCCTATGGCACACATACAGGCAAGTATCATAGAACCAGCACACCGCAACATGCCCTGTCTCACACAGTAATGCATGGACACTTACCGCTCAACTCCAGACGGGCCTCCCTCTCAAGGATCTGGGCGTGGAGCGCTGGGCGTACGCGTTCCAGGACCCTCATCTGGATGGAACTCATGCGGCCCCGGCCCCCCTCCACGAGGCGCCGGGCCTTCACAAGGGTCCTGGACCTCAAGTCCTCCCAGCGCTTCTTGATCTTCAGGACGTCGCGGGTTGCCACCCCCTCCGCGTTGATGGCAACCACACAGTCGGCCCAGATCCTCTGCCGTCCTTCCTTGCTGGCGCGGGACGATCCAAAGAGGGCATCATACTGCCCCAGGACATGCTCCACCAGGACACCAACTTCGGTGACAGTGAAGCTGGTGCCCCTCTGCCCCTCTGGCCTGGGGTTGCCACTGGTGCCAGATGTGGAAGTGCCCGACATGGCAACCCCAGAGGCAGGTGTGGGTGGGCAACTGGGTCCTGGGGCTGGGCTGTGGAGCGATGTAATCCCAGTCGGGAGTCTTCAGTTCCAGCAGGGGTGGACACAGCAACTGGACCCCTGCAGATGGCTGATGTGCAGGCACCAAATGGCAGGGCACGGTGGCAGCAGGCAGGCAGGCAGGCAGCAGCAGATGGCACGTGGGAGGCTGCTCGGGGCACTGGGGGGCAGTAACTCGGCCTTCTGGGCAGGAGCGTGGGCTTCCGTGTGTTTTCGCGTGGCCAGCTTGATACGGAGTGATTTGGCACGTGAAAATCCTGCACGTCAGCGTGAAATCCGAGGAAAGGCCCTTAGCGCGTAAGCGCGTCAGCACGCATACGCGATTCTATTGGACCAGAGTCCCTCAGCGCGTAAGCGCGTCTGTGACGTGACCCGCACGGGTGTTCCCCACTCAGCACGTGATGACGGGGCACAAGTGGAGATACTGCACGTCAGAGTGTCATCGCGTGTAATTGGACAAAAGTGCGCGTACACACGATTGGCCTATGTACGTGTATTTAATGGGTGCGCGGGCACTTACACACGCAAGTACGTCAGCGAACCTGTATCCCGTGGTGCGTGTGAATTTCCACACGCTATTGGACTGGGAACTGGATTCCAGGGGTGCGCGGGTCACACGCTGTATCCCGTGGTGCGTGTGAATTTCCACACGCTATTGGACTGGGAACTGGATTCCAGGGGTGCGCGGGTCACACGCTCGCCTAGAACACGCGCAAAGCATAAATTTGCGGACTTTAACAATAACAAGCTCAGACGGCAGGATGAACATACCGTTCCTAGCAGCAGTGGCAGTGGGCTACCAAAGGAGGAGGAGGAGGATAGTCAGGGCCAGAATATTCACACCCAGAACCAGCCTTTTCGGGATGCCTGATGACCAGGTGTATGGGAGGTACAGGTTTCCACCACACATCATACTGGACCTGGTGAGTGAGTGGGAGGATGAGCTCACATCACCCACCCTGTGCTCCCAAGCACTCAGCCCCCTGGAGAAGGTCCTCAATGTACTGCACTTCTTAGCCACTGGATCATTTCAGCGGACAAGTGCCATAGTGGGTGGGGTGTCACAGGCCACCCAGTCACGCTGCCTACACCAGGTCTTGAACATCATCACTGCACGCCCATCAGTCCGCAGGCACATATACCTGCCCAGAACACCTGCAGAAAGGCATGCTGCCGCCCTGGATTTTTACGCTGTGGCACGATTCCCCAAAGTGCTAGGTGCCATCGACTGCACCCATGTGGCTCTACGTCCCCCCAGGGCATCTGAGCACATCTATAGGAACCGCAAGCACTGGCATTCCATCAACGTGCAGGTAGCATGTAATGCCAAGGGAATCATCACCTCAGTATATGCCAACTATCCCGGCTCCACCCACGACAGCTTCATTTACCGAATGTCCACCCTAAGCCGGGACCTAGAAGCTGGGCGGCATGGCGATACATGGCTGCTTGGTGAGTATGTATGCCACTGCACATGCATGCATGTTGGATACTGAGCAAGGTCACAACCCCACCAATGATACCAATCACCACCTCCACAGGGGACAGTGCCTACCCTCTCAGCCCCCACATGATGACGCCAATTCGGAACCCCACCACGCCACCCCAGGTAAGATATAACACAGCCCACATTACAACCAGGGGCATAGTGGAGCGCACATTCGGAGTGCTAAAGTCACGCTTTCGCTCCCTTGACCGTTCTGGCGGGCAGCTGTTATACGCTCCCCCAGTAGTGTGCAGGATCATAGTGGCAGCATGTGTCCTGCACAACGTTGCAACACGCCGGGGCCTGGCCGTGGACATGGTGGTGGCCCCACATCCCCAACCACATGCACAGCCGCTGCGCATGGGAGGGGAAAGGGCACGGGGGGAGGCAGCCCGTACACAGCTAGTGGCTAATTACTTCACATAGAAATCACACCCCTGTGGAGTGCACACTGCCCTGGCACATTCCATCTGACAATCAATGATGACTCAACCTGACACTGATCCTGAATGTCTGGAGAATGAACCGGGAATACCATGTCAGCCTGAGATTGTTCACCTGGAAGTGTCACAATGTGTGCATCCCTACCCACACAGACACCACCAATGCAGTTTTGTGAAGTTACACATGGAAGCAGCTAAAATGAATACCCACTTGCAAAATGCAACAAGAGGACAGTGCCATGTCAGCCAACCCCACCCCAGCACCGCCACACGACACACCGTGCCATGTCATGCTAATTGCAGGTAAACAAAGTAATCCCCACAACATGACATCAGTCTCACTATGTACAGTGGCACTATTAGAAACCTGCAACACCTGAAATGCTCACAGCAATGCCGGACCAACAACATACTTGAGCACGTAGTACCATTAACATGACATCACAAATGTTACATATTAGTAGTCTCACCACCTGGAAATGCCTGCACTCCCACCACTACCAACTGTGCAGTGTTGTCGCCATGTAGAGTTGTAGGTGCACTGCTGCCAACATGGTCCCCATCTCCAGACTAGAGGTCCTTGTGTGGACATGAGGAAGGGACCTGCAAATTGGGAGGTAGACACAGAAGAAGAGTTACACATCAATGCAACATGTAGTGTACAACACAACAGCAATATGCACTATGAATGTATACACAGTATTGACTACAGACTGGCCACACAGCTCATGGGAGTCCAACGTCACTGTGTAATTCACTGTCACTTGGGCACACCTTTTGCAAGCCCATGGAAACGGGAAGCAGGAGGGGTGTGTGTGACTCAAACCCAAGCATCTGAACCAAATACATTACAAGCCTGCATGTGCCCAGCCACAATGCAGCGTATGCCCAAAGGAACCACGGAAGCCAACAGATCGTCCCAAAAAAATTGGGAATAAAAGAAATCAAAATAAAAATAAGAAACAATCAAAAATGGCCATTGATGGGCCCGGGGGGGTTGGGGAGGCCACCCAGGAGGTCCGAGGACAGGATGCACACCAGAACCCACCTGCGTGGATCCTGGGAAGATAAAACACCTCCATGGGCTCATGGCCCACACGGCTACCCTATTGTGGGAGTATCACTGCTGTCGCTATTATCACCCTGTGCAGCTGCATCCGGAGGTGGTTGCACTATGGGAGGCAGCCCACGCAAGGCCCTAGTCTGCTCCTCCATGGCTGCAAGCATGCGGGTGTGGTAGGTCTGGTTCTGGAGGATGAGTGTGCGGAGGTCCCCATGCAACAACTCACGGGATGCCCGGACCTCCGCCCTCGTTGCCTGCATCTCAGCTGAGAGCGTACGGGTGAGACGCTCCAGCTGCTGTTCTGTCCTTTGGTGTGTTGAAGCCTCAAGCTCAACAAGAGTCGTCCTGAGGTGAAGGAGCTCCTGCCTCAGGGCTTCCCTGTGGCCCTGGGACTCAATGGAGATGGCCTCCTGCAGAGTCGCCAGTGCCGCCCGCCTGTCCCTGTTGGACCCCAACATGTCCTCCCTGTGTGACTGGCAGATGGAGTCGGTTGCCTGCTCTAGTCGCTCCATCAGCCTTTCTGGGGGGACAATGGAAGTGGCCACCCTATCCATGGCCTGAGCCATCATCTCGGATGATGCAGCCTGTTGGGTTGCCATACCGTAAATGGATTGCTCCCATGCGGTATTGCCGGGTGGCGTACGGCCACCACGTCGGCGGGCACCACACCTGTCTGGGGCAAGGCGAACTGCGCCTTGCTGTGCCGGCACTGCCTGAGGCTGCAGGACTGCATTCCCCCTCTGATCTGCTGGTCCAGGAACAGGATCAGATGTCGCGGAGTGTGACCCTGCATCCGTAACCACCGAAGGCGTAGCTGCCAACACTGACATCCCCATGGAGGGTCCTGACCCTGGTGCAGGTGGGTGAGAGAGAACAGAATCCCTCCCTGGAACACTCACCTGCGACGGCACGTAGGTCTCATCCGAATCAACACCTGAGTACAGCTCGGGGGAGGTGCAGCCAGAGACACCCCTTGAGAGCACGACCTGCAGCACTTGTGGGTTCTCCCCCACCACCACACCACGTCCCTCACTGGTGGTTGGTCGGCCCTCGGACCCCTCCTGGGTCTGCACCATCTCCACAACCCCAGCAGTATCAGGTGCGTCTTCCCCTGCAAAGACATGAAAACAAAGAAATGGAAACAGGCATTAGCACCATGGCACACAATGAGGGCTGAGAAGCAAGAGAACCAGTACTTGATTGACACATGTCCCACATGACTAAAACCCTCCCATGCATGCACCCTCACTGCGTATGAAGTGCAGGCAAAAGGCACACACTGATGACACCAAGATGGAAGATGAACACATTTTCTGCATGCTGCCTGGCAGTGGCATCACACATTGGCCTGTGATTGCCAGGTGAAACACACATGCCATCACACAGATGGCATGTACCATTGCAATTGAGTGAAGATGGAGAGGAGGGCAGCACCTATTCATTCAGTCCAGTTCCCGCATGTAATTGCTTTTCTAATTCTAACAGGTCAGATTTTTCACCTGGAGCTGCCAGTCTGAAATGGTCCAATTGCACAGGGACATGTGTGTACAAATGATATCCAGGTAACAAAGTCACTCCACTTTACCATACCCATGTCAGACACGTGACTAGTGGACAGCGACATGCCTAGTGAAAGTGGTGGAATGCAAACAAACTGACTGAATGAGCAGTGAAAAATAAGCAAATATGTTGTGGCAAGGTGACACTTCAAGGGCAACTGGCGTGCAGTTGGGCTAGATGTCTACTGTTGGCAGAAGGGATACTGCTATGGCCAAATGCAGCTGCGCAGGAAGGATTGCATGAAGCACATGGCTGATCCATACGACTCAGGCGCACACACTCTCACCTGGCACACAAACAGAAGCCCTCACACACACACCATGCACATGGATGACACACACATGCATGTGCACTCACCGGACAATGCCTCGTAATCAGCCAGATCTCCCACGCCTTGGATCTGTTCCTCCGTGACGTAGGTCCCAGCGACTGACTCATGTGGAGTGAGTTCCATGTCTACTACTGGAGACCCACCTCCAGTCACTAGAGTTGCGGCATGACTTGAGGCCAGCTTACTCTTTGCCCTGCGCTTTAGGTCATTCCAGCGCTTATAGCAATCATTGGCTGTGCGCCTCACAATTCCAAGGGCACTTACGATGTCCGCAACGGTCTGCCAGTGTGCCTGGCGTTGTGCAGGTGTGGTCTTGGATCCTGCAACAATGACCATCTCGTTGTCATGTCCGGACACATACTCGACAAGTGCATTCAGTTCGTCATCCGTGAAGCTGGGCTTCCTGGACGGGCCGGACTGTGTAGCCGTGTCTGGGGCATCAGCCTGTGCCGGACGAGCACTCTTCCTCTTCCGCTTGGAAGGTGGTGGTGATCCTGAGTGTCCTGCGCCGCTCTGGACACTAGGGGCAGGAGCCCTGGTGGACTCTGTATCAGGAGTGTGGGATTGCACACTCAGCATGGGAGTTGGTGCAGGCATTGGCTCTAGTGTGATGGTGTCAGGGGGAATGTCAGCAGCATGGACTAGGACCGACACTGTCCTGGCTGTGTGTGTGAGGGCTGGGGTGGATGGAGCCGCAGCTGCCCCTGCAGCCTCTCCGCCCTGCCTCCTTGGTGCAGCAGATGACCTTGCTGCCCCAGATCCACGTGGCATGATGGCATCAACGTGCACCAGCGCACGTGTCGTAGCCCTGCTGACCTGGAAGTCAGCCATGGAGTCAGCCAGGTCTGGTGCCACAATGGGCTGGTCCAACAAGGGCTGAGCATGGATGGTGTCAGCCACATCAGCCTCAATGGGAGGGGGGAAGGGGGGGGATTATGGGTGCCCGTGACTGGTCCTCCACACATGGGGGGACAGGCTCACCCTGCAAGTTACGACCACGTCCCCTACCGGATCCACCACGGCCACCACTTGTGGCTCTTCCACCTTTGCCACCCTTACGGAATCCTCGCCTCCCAGCCATGGCACTGATGTTAATGTGCGTATGGGAGTGGATGTAGACTATTGTCCTGGGCAATTGGGGGTCAAAGGGGTTGGGTACCAGATGGTAATTGTACCCTAGTGCTCTAGCAAGGCTGAATGTAACCCCTGGGGAAAGATGACGGGTCACGCAACGCACAGGAGGCACAAAAAAGGGAGATGACGTGCACGCAACCCCTCCTAGACCACGTGTGCAGAAAGAAAAACCTGCACTACGCTGTGGCACCCAGAAACACAAGAATGAACGTATGCGTGTCACACGCAGCCTAGAATGACCTCTGAAGGGGTAGGCTACACACGGGGCAAGCACAGATGTTAGATACGTGCGTGACTCACCGTCTGCCTGGTAAACGAGCGTGTAAAAGGAGCACGTTTGGTTGGCAACACCCCCGCCAAAAGAAGATTTGTACGCTGTCTGAGGAAACAGGACAACAGTAGAAGGGAACACTGTTTGAGGGAACAGGCCCAGGTAAACCAGTAAAAGCGAAAGAAGAGAAAAATCTGTCAGAGGTAACAGGGAATACGAACTTGAAACGCCGTGAAGTAAATCGCGTGTGAAACGACAAGAAGTACAGAATTCACCCACTCGCTCTCCACGAAAAGCACGTACAAGGAAGTGGTGTTCTACGCGTACCTTTTATACAGGCCCACACGTCCAGCGTCACTTACGCGGCGTGTACGCGCTAGGGCCATTTCCTCCAATTACACGCTTTGTCACTTCTGTGTGTACGGACATTTCCTCCAATTACACGCTTTGTCACTTCTGCGTGTACGGACATTTCCTCCAATTACACGCTATGTCACTTCTGCGTGTAGGGACATTTCCTCCTATTACACGCTTTGTCACTTCTGCGTGTAGGGCCATTTCCACCAATCACACGCGAAGAGACTCTGACGTGCAGTCTTTCCACGTGTGCTCTGTCATCACGTGCTGTGTGGGAAACACCCGTGCGGGTCACGTCACAGACGCGCTTACGCGCTGAGGGCCTTTGGTCCAATAGAATCGCGTATGCGTGCTGACGCGCTTACGCGCTAAGGGCCTTTCCTCGATTTTCACGCTGACGTGCAGGATTTTCACGTGCCAAATCACTCCGTACCAAGCTGGCCACGCATAAGCACACGGAAGACCACGCTCCTGCCCAGAAGGCCGAACTACTGCCCCCCAGAGCCCCGAGCACGCTCCCACCTACCATCTGCTGCTGCCTGACTGCCTGCTGCCCACGTGCACTGCCATTTGCTGCCTGCACATCAGCCAGGGGTGCTGTTGCTGTGACCACCCCTGCTGGTACCGAAGACTCCCGACTGGAATTCCATCGCTCCACAGCCCAGCCCCAGGACCCAGTTGCCCACCCACTCCTGCCTCTGGGGTTGTCATGTCGGGGCAAACACCATCTGTGACCACTGACAACCCCCGGCCAGAGAGGCAGAGGGGCACCAGCTTCAGTGCCACCGAAGTTGGTGTCCTGGTGGAGCAAGTCCTGGGGCAGTATGATGCCCTCTTCGGAAGTTCCCGCGCCGACAAGGAAGGACGGACTCGGATCTGGACTGACATCGTGACTGCCATCAACGCGGAGGGGGTGGCAGTCCGGGACTTACAACATGTCAGGAAGCGCTGGGAGGACTTCAGGTCCAGGACCCTGAACAAGGCCCGGCGCCTCTTGAAGGCAGCGGATGCCAAATGGGCGCCGGGGCCACTTGTCGGAAGAACAGATGGGGGTCCTGGAACGCATATCCCCAGCGCTCCACGTCCAGGTCCTGGAGAAGCAGACCCGTCTGGAGTCGAGCGGTGAGTGTACATGCATCCTGATTGTGAGCAGTGCGTGTGGTGATTATTCGGTATTGTGCAGGTTGCACATCTGTTTGTATGGGGTCGAGTATGGGTGGGGGTGTACATGGCCGTGGGGCTGACACATGCGAGGTCTGTAATGTGTGAGACATGGATGGTGCTTGTGTGTGTAGGCTTGCATGGCAAATGCAGTTGTGCGTGCACACATGTTTGTATGTATGTGTATGTAAGTAGACATGTCCGTGATGTCACGCATGTATGTTGTATTGGGCTGCATGTATGAGCACTGTGTACATGTGCATGTGTGTGTATTTGACAAGGGTGCAACAGTGATGCAACATGGATGCATGTGACTGCGGTATGTGTAAGCCTGATTGGCAGATGTGACATGGATGCCCGTCTGAACAGTGCGACACTTGGCCGAGGTGTAGACATGCATGCAAGTGTGGTGGTGTGTGTACATGTGTGGTGCACTTCCTGTGTTGCATGTGATGTCTGGGTCACCTTTGGCTGCTCATGCTGTTGTATGTGTATGGATGGTGGTGGCAGTTGCGATATGGCTGTGGTATGGCTCATGTGTGCGAGTTGCAATGACATGTGTGTTGGGGATTGTGATGACATGTCTGAGGTTTTCCAATGCCACTCATGTGCAACTGTCATGTGTGTATGTGTCCATTGTACAGTGCCCTGATGCCTGTGTTTTGTTTCTCCTTGTCTGCAGCGTCAACTGATGAAGAGGGCGGAGAAGGTGCTGTGGAGCACAGCGGCGGGGATCCGACTGCCAGCCGGAGACGCAAGGCCCGGCTCCCCTCCCGTGTTGTCATCTCGTCGGGGAGTGAGGAGTCCGGTGCCGCGTCCCAGGCCGCAGCTGCCGGGGGGAGGTTCAAGAGGCGGAGGTTGGAGTTGGACTCCTCGGCAGCAGAAGGGGCAGCTGGGAGCCCACAGGGCCCAACAGGGGAAGATGGCACGGAGTCATCCAGGTTGGTGGGGGGTCTGGTGGAGGAGGAGGCCGTGCAAGCACCAGAGACGGGGTCTGGAGGTGGGGATCCCACTGGTGCTAGTGGTGCAGTCCAGGACCAGGGACAGGAGGCAGCACAGGCCGCCGCGGAGGTGCCTGTGTGCAATCCTGTCCCCGATCCTGTCCCTGCATCATCTTGCACCAGCAGGGATGCCTACGTCCAGACCCGTTTCCAGGCAGGGGATGAGCTGACGTCAACTGGCCTTCCTCTGCCTGCGGACGTGGCTATCCAGGTCCGGGTTGAGCCTGTCCTGGCTGGATGGCGTTGCGTCAACGGGCCATGCGAGGTGACCTGCAGTCTTTTCATGGAGAGACTGCACGTCATCTCGAATGGCTCGTTGACCACGTCAGCCTGCTGGGACAGGTCACCCAGACCGGATTCCTCGGTCTGATGGGGCTTGTTCCGACCCCCTCCTCAACTGGACCCCCTACGCGCCAGTCGTCCTCTGTGCCATCTTCCCACCCATCAGTCACCTGGGTGCCCTGTGGAGCTGCCTCTGACAGTGCGGCCAGGCTGGTGGAGGAGGCATCCCTGCCACAGTCGGGAGTCGGACGTCCAGCAGGGGTGGCCACATCAACAACTGCACCCCAGCCGGCGGAGGATGTGCAGGCAGCAGGAGGCAGTGCACGGGCAGAGGCAGAGCAGCAGCAGCAACATGGTGGGAGCCATGAAGGCTCGGGGCCTTCGACATCGGAGGGGCAGGCATCGGCCGGAGGGCAGGAGGACCCAGGACAGAGAGTGTCTTCCGTGTGGCAGCGGTTGGGCCACGCCATAGGTGCGGAGCGGCGGCGGGCGGAAGAGGCGCGGCTCACAATGGTCAGGGCGGAGAACTCCATGCGGAGGGCCCTGAGGCGGGCCGAGTGCCTCGAGGCAATCCGCAGGGGGTTGGAGGAGGACACGGCGTCGTCCCTGCGGACCCTCGGGGCCATGGAACTGGACCGCCTCCGGGACATCGAACAGGAGTTCGATGATGCCCTGGCCCGGAACACCACGGAGTGAGCCGCTGGACTTGCCCGCCGCCTTTGTATATAGTTCTTTAGTTTTAGGTTTCCTTTCTTTCGTATTATGATTTGGAGTCGACGGACACTGCTCCACTTTTTGTATATAGTTGATTTTTAGGTAGATTTTTTAGTAGGTTTCCTTTGTTCAGTTGGGCTCATGGACCCTTGTTATTTTTGTACATAGTTCTTTATTGCATGGAGATTTTTTAACATTTGACTTTGGACAAAATTTTTTTCTATTTGGATTTCAAGTTTCATTTTTTCATACGGACATGCAGCTTACTTTTTTCTCATTCACATTGTAGTTAGTTTTCTTTCTTTAGCATTCTTATTTTTTTTCAATACAATTTTGTTTGCATACTTCACTGTGTGGTATCATCTCATTGGTTTCATGCATGTCATGTTGTGTGTTATCCCATTCAATTGCAACCATTGTGTGTGACGGACATGGCTTCATTAGCTTCATGAACATTGGGGGTGTAACATGTGATTTCCATTTCCATGTGGGTGAATGGGTTACTTGGTAGGGCTTTTTGGCTGTGGAGGCTGACATTACGCACATGATTGGGGATTGTGAGGACCTGGTGGGGGCTGCCCATGGTGGCAGGGCGGTGGGGGGTGGTGGGTGACATGATTGGGGGCCTGGTGGAGGATGCCCCTGGTGGCTGGGGGGTGGGGGTGGTGGGAGACATGAGTGGGGGCCTGGTGGAGGGTGCCCCTGCACTGCTGGGGTGTGGGGGTGGTGGGTGACATGAGTGGGGGCCTGGTGGAGGGTGCCCCTGCACTGCTGGGGGGTGGGGGTGCAGGGGGACATGGGTGGGGGCCTGGTGGAGGGTGCCCCTGCACTGCTGGGGGGTGGGGGTGCAGGGGGACATGAGTGGGGGCCTGGTGGAGGGTGACCCTGGATGCTGGGGGGTGGGGGTGGTGGGTGACATGAGTGGGGGCCTGGTGGAGGGTGCCCCTGCACTGCTGGGGTGTGGGGGTGGTGGGTGACATGAGTGGGGGCCTGGTGGAGGGTGCCCCTGGTGGCTGGGGGGTGGGGGTGGTGGGAGACATGAGTGGGGGCCTGGTGGAGGGTGCCCCTGCACTGCTGGGGTGTGGGGGTGGTGGGTGACATGAGTGGGGGCCTGGTGGAGGGTGCCCCTGCACTGCTGGGGTGTGGGGGTGGTGGGTGACATGAGTGGGGGCCTGGTGGAGGGTGCCCCTGGTGGCTGGGGGGTGGGGGTGGTGGGTGACATGAGTGGGGGCCTGGTGGAGGGTGCCCCTGCACTGCTGGGGTGTGGGGGTGGTGGGTGACATGAGTGGGGGCCTGGTGGAGGGTGCCCCTGCACTGCTGGGGGGTGGGGTTGGTGGGTGACATGAGTGGGGGCCTGGTGGAGGGTGCCCCTGCACTGCTGGGGGGTGGGGGTGGTGGGTGACATGAGTGGGGGCCTGGTGGAGGGTGCCCCTGCACTGCTGGGGTGTGGGGGTGGTGGGTGACATGAGTGGGGGGCCTGGTGGAGGGTGCCCCTGGTGGCTGGGGGTGGGGGTGGTGGGAGACATGAGTGGGGGCCTGGTGGAGGGTGCCCCTGCACTGCTTGGGGGTGGGGTGGTGGGAGACATGTGTGGGGGCCTGGTGGAGGGTGCCCCTGCACTGCTTGGGGGTGGGGTGGTGGGAGACATGAGTGGGGGCCTGGTGGAGGGTGCCCCTGCACTGCTGGGGGGTGGGGGTGCAGGGGGACATGAGTGGGGGCCTGGTGGGGGCTGCCCATGGTGGCTGGGGGTGGCGGTGGTGGGAGACATTAGTGGGGGCCTGGTGGAGGATGCCCCTGGTGGCTGGGGGGTGGGGGTGGTGGGTGACATGAGTGGGGGCCTGGTGGAGGGTGCCCCTGCACTGCTGGGGTGTGGGGGTGGTGGGTGACATGAGTGGGGGGCCTGGTGGAGGGTGCCCCTGGTGGCTGGGGGGTGGGGGTGGTGGGAGACATGAGTGGGGGCCTGGTGGAGGGTGCCCCTGCACTGCTTGGGGGTGGGGTGGTGGGAGACATGTGTGGGGGCCTGGTGGAGGGTGCCCCTGCACTGCTTGGGGGTGGGGTGGTGGGAGACATGAGTGGGGGCCTGGTGGAGGGTGCCCCTGCACTGCTGGGGGGTGGGGGTGCAGGGGGACATGAGTGGGGGCCTGGTGGGGGCTGCCCATGGTGGCTGGGGGTGGCGGTGGTGGGAGACATTAGTGGGGGCCTGGTGGAGGATGCCCCTGGTGGCTGGGGGGTGGGGGTGGTGGGAGACATGAGTGGGGGTCTGGTGGAGGATGCCCCTGGTGGCTGGGGGGTGGGGGTGGTGGGTGACATGAGTGGGGGCCTGGTGGAGGGTGCCCCTGCACTGCTGGGGTGTGGGGGTGGTGGGTGACATGAGTGGGGGCCTGGTGGAGGGTGCCCCTGGTGGCTGGGGGGTGGGGGTGGTGGGAGACATGAGTGGGGGTCTGGTGGAGGATGCCCCTGGTGGCTGGGGGGTGGGGGTGGTGGGTGACATGAGTGGGGGCCTGGTGGAGGGTGCCCCTGCACTGCTGGGGTGTGGGGGTGGTGGGTGACATGAGTGGGGGCCTGGTGGAGGGTGCCCCTGGTGGCTGGGGGGTGGGGGTGGTGGGAGACATGAGTGGGTGGCCTGGTGGAGGGTGCCCCTGCACTGCTGGGGTGTGGGGGTGCAGGGGGACATGAGTGGGGGCCTGGTGGAGGGTGACCCTGGATGCTGGGGGGTGGGGGTGGTGGGAGACATGAGTGGGGGCCTGGTGGAGGGTGCCCCTGGTGGCTGGGGGGTGGGGGTGGTGGGAGACATGAGTGGGGGCCTGGTGGAGGGTGCCCCTGCACTGCTGGGGGGTGGGGGTGCAGGGGGACATGAGTGGGGGCCTGGTGGAGGGTGACCCTGGATGCTGGGGGGTGGGGGTGGTGGGAGACATGATTGGGGGCCTGGTGGAGGGTGCCCCTGCACTGCTTGGGGGTGGGGTGGTGGGAGACATGTGTGGGGGCCTGGTGGAGGGTGCCCCTGCACTGCTTGGGGGTGGGGTGGTGGGAGACATGAGTGGGGGCCTGGTGGAGGGTGCCCCTGCACTGCTGGGGGGTGGGGGTGCAGGGGGACATGAGTGGGGGCCTGGTGGGGGCTGCCCATGGTGGCTGGGGGGTGGCGGGAGACATTAGTGGGGGCCTGGTGGAGGATGCCCCTGGTGGCTGGGGGGTGGGGGTGATGGGAGACATGAGTGGGGGTCTGGTGGAGGATGCCCCTGGTGGCTGGGGGGTGGGGGTGGTGGGAGACATGAGTGGGGGCCTGGTGGAGGGTGCCCCTGCACTGCTGGGGGGTGGGGGTGCAGGGGACATGAGTGGGGGCCTGGTGGAGGGTGCCCCTGGTGGCTGGGGGGTGGGGGTGGTGGGAGACATGAGTGGGGGCCTGGTGGAGGGTGCCCCTGCACTGCTGGGGGGGTGGGGGTGCAGGGGGACATGAGTGGGGGCCTGATGGAGGGTGACCCTGGATGCTGGGGGGTGGGGGTGGTGGGAGACATGAGTGGGGGCCTGGTGGAGGGTGCCCCTGGCGGCTGGGGGGTGGGGGTGGTGGGAGACATGAGTGGGGGCCTGGTGGAGGGTGCCCCTGCACTGCTGGGGGGTGGGGGTGGTGGGAGACATGCATTGTTGATCAGTAGTGCAAGGTGACATGTGGGTTGGCTGGGGGGCATGCCCATGGTGGATGGGCTGCCTGCGGGACATGAGCAGGGGTGCAGGGTAGTCCCCCGTGGTGTGGGCTGCCTGCAGGGGCCGTGGAGGTTGTGGAGCATACACCTGGGAGGACCCACACGGCCAATTCACGTGTAGTACTCCCCAGAACCCCTGAAATACACATACCCTGCAGAAATCGCGTGTGGAACTTCCCGCGCGCCCCTGGAATACACATACCCTGCTGAAATTGCGTGTGGAACTTCCCGCCCCCCCCCTGAAATACACATACCTTGCTCGCACTGGGCCAATCGCGTGTGGAACTTCCCGCGCACCCCTGGAATACACGTACCCTGCTTGCACGGGGCCAATCACGTGAGAGACTTCACGCGAACCCCTGAAATACACATAGCCCGCTCCCCCGGCCCGATCGCGTGAGAAAGTTCACGCGAACCCCTGTAATACACGTAGCCCGCTCCCCCAGGCCCGATCGCGTGAGAGACTTCACGCGAACCCCTGAAATACACGTAGCCCGCTCCCCCAGGCCCGATCGCGTGAGAAACTTCACGCGAACCCCTGAAATACACGTAGCCCGCTCCCCCAGGCCCGATCGCGTGAGAAAGTTCACGCGAACCCCTGTAATACACGTAGCCCGCTCCCCCAGGCCCGATCGCGTGTGGAACTTCCCGCGCACCCCTGAAATACACATACCTTGCTCGCACTGGGCCAATCGCGTGTGGAACTTCCCGCGCACCCCTGGAATACACGTACCCTGCTTGCACGGGGCCAATCACGTGAGAGACTTCACGCGAACCCCTGAAATACACGTAGCCCGCTCCCCCGGCCCGATCGCGTGAGAAAGTTCACGCGAACCCCTGTAATACACGTAGCACGCTCCCCCAGGCCCGATCGCGTGAGAGACTTCACGCGAACCCCTGAAATACACGTAGCCCTCTCCCCCAGGCCCGATCGCGTGAGAAACTTCACGCGAACCCCTGAAATACACGTAGCCCGCTCCCCCAGGCCCGATCGCGTGAGAAACTTCACGCGAACCCCTGAAATACACGTAGCCCGCTCCCCCAGGCCCGATCGCGTGAGAAAGTTCACGCGAACCCCTGTAATACACGTAGCCCGCTCCCCCAGGCTCGATCGCGTGTGGAACTTCCCGCGCACCCCTGAAATACACATACCTTGCTCGCACTGGGCCAATCGCGTGTGGAACTTCCCGCGCACCCCTGAAATACACGTTCCCCGCTTGGCGTTTGCTGTTTGCCAGCCCGGTGAGCTGGTCCAGGATTAGCGCAGCCCTTTGCGATGATTTAGCGATTTTGATGGCTTTTCCTTGCGCGAGGGCGTTCTTGGGGGCGTAACTGGCGCTGCTGCAGGGTCGCTGCGATTCTCTGCACCATGGCTGGTTTGGGAGCCTAAAATCCATGAATACGCTGTGCGCGGAAATCGGTTTTAGCGCACGTACCTGGCGCAGTCAATCGCACGCGGACACTCTGCGCCAGCCGCTTGCGACACTTTTCTGCGAAATTCTATGAATTACCCTCTTAGGGTCAAGTCATATCATATGAAACATATATATATAGCGGAAGACACAGGCTTGAACGAGAGCAATCCTTTCTGTGCATGAAGATAATCATTAGAGTTATCAGCACTTTCTCATAGTTTTATTTTTATTACTATACCTTCCCTGTATATACTCATATTTGTATACATTGTACTCACACTCCTTTCCTTAGGGTTCACTGACATCATTTGATACACATACATACAGTAAGTAGCAGCTTTGAAACAGAGCAATCATTTCTCTGCATAAAGATAATCAGTTAGGTTATGAACTCTTTCTGCTACTACTTCTGCTTTTTTGCTTACTTCTCTGTCCCTGTATATACTCATATTTGTATGTGTTGTTGTCTCTTTGTGTTTTGTCTGTAATAATGTATTATGTATTAAGTGGGTTTTATTAGCTACTTATTACATGTTTCACAGTACGTAAAACTCTAATAAGAAAGCATATGGCCATGCACCCAAGACTGTGTGCCCTGGCCACAACCACCACAGCATATCACACTCATAGTGGCTTATAACTTTGAGATCCAAAAACAAATTTATAAGGAACAAAGTTATAAGCAACTATGGGTGTGATATGCTGCGATAGTTGTACTTATTATAATATACTTACTGTTTGGTTTAGTAACTGGAGTACATGTGTTTCTTGTTCATTTCTGTGATAAAAGAAAAAATCATGTTAGTATTGGTATTTTGTAACGACTAATAACATTGAATAATCAAAAATGTTTTGTTTACCCTCATATTTAGTAGATTACACACCAGTGTACTGTGCAATTTGCTCAATTTCTGTGTTTTTTGCTAAAATCATTGGGTCTGTGGGAGAAAAAAAAAATCCATGTTGGATTAAAAAAAAAACCTTTTTTGTTATGCTACAGTCTATTTGTTTGTTTGTTTTCAATGTTCACTTGTTGTTTCTGGCTAATGCTCTATATTCTGGCTTGTTGCAGGAGCAGTTAGATATCATTTATTTGTTTGGATATTGTAAAATTTTGGAGCAGTTAGATACCAGTTGGCGTATTCTAACTGTCTATTTTTTTAAATAATTTAGTAGTATTGATTTATCTGTTTGGATATTGTAAAATTTTGGGGCAGTTAGATACCAGTTGGTGTATTCTAACTGTATATTATTTTTAATATAATTTAGTGGAATTGATTTATCAGTTTGGATGTTGTACACTTTTGGGTTAGATAGATATCAGTTGGTGTATTCTAACTATCTATTTTGTTCTCTAATTTAGTGGTATTCATTTATCTGATTAGTTGTTGTAGAATCTTTGGGCAGTTAGATACCTGTTGGAATATTGTAACAGTTTATGTTTTTTTACTACAAGTTTAGTTAAGGTTTAAGTACAGTTTAGTTAATAAATATTGGTTTTAAGAACATTAAATAAGCGTTTGAAAGATTTGCTGGTAATCTCTGCTTTAAAGTAATGGTACTATCGTTTCATTCAAACCATCCACATTTCTTTTTTATGTATGCAGTGTAGTGACCTGAATTGGTTGTGGCTCCTGCGTGGCAGATTATACCTATTGTTGTGAAGGTTTTCTTACCAAGTGATACTTGACCATATGTGAATCCAGTCAGCTTGCAGTTGTTTTTGGTACCATCTGCATTATAACATAGAAGCATTAGTATTACGTATTTACTATGTGTTTGTATTAGTAAGGTGGAGCGATTATCCGAATTGCAGGTAGTACATAATCTACCATGGTTTACATTTTGTACAAGTTGCTGAAATGGAATGGATTCACAATTAGGTATTGATATATATGAAGTGTTCATTGGGGATTTGTTCTTGTGTCACATTGTTGCAGAGAGTGCATGTATGTTTCCACATGTATGAAATCTGAAAGATTTCATTTAAAGTTATGTTTTTTTATTTTCCAGTACTTGTAGTAAGTACATTAGAAATTCTTGTGGATCTTCCTGTGAGTTTAAACTGAATTTCACCATTCCAGCACAGTAGTCCAATTGCTGTCTTATTCCTTAAACACTATACGTGTTATCAGGATTGTTTGTTGCATTTCTGTGAAGTACTAACATTTGCAAACACAATTGGTCTGTACTGTGTATGTAAATGTTGTCAACAATTGGTGGTAATTGAAATAGAATTTTCATTGCTACATTTGAGTAGCAACTTACTCCAACTATATTTGAGAGTTTAAATGGACCAGGTAGTTCTGTATCTGATTGATTTTTTTTTAGTTTGTCGTCTTTCTTTGACAAAGTACCTGGTTTACTTTCCCTGATTGGTTCTTTTATGCTTGTGGTACTTGATAAAGTTCTAGTTTCTTTTACTCTCTTTGGAGGATTTGCAGTGACATCCTGTTGCATTTCTGTTTGATTTAGTTTTCTTTTACAACGTTTTAATTTTTGTGGAACAGAATATGTGTTTAGATGGGGGGCGTATATTGAGCGAAGTCTATTGTATTCTAAAATGCAAGGAATATCAGCGTTTACTTTACTTGCATCAAAGTTTATTAGAAATAGACCGTCAAGTTTACGTAAGCATGATAGTGCTACGTAATTCATGCCTTCTTTAAAGACTGTGTTACCAAAGTCTATCATTGCTTTGTCTAGGGTAAGACCTTGTGATTTATGAATGGTGACTGCGTATGCAAGAGTTAGAGAAAATTATTCTCTGCGTACTTACATGTCTTTGAAGAGAAGGAATCGAGCTGTTGAGCGTCCTATCCTTTTTACTTCTGAAAGTTTGTCAAAGAGAATATTGACAAACTGAATTTTGTTGTCACGTGGTTATGTTTGAAAGCCAACAACTGTACACACTGCTCCATTGACTAGTGCTTGGTCCATGTCAAGGTTATGTTTAAGCATCACTCTGCAATTTAAGGATCATTTTAATATCTTTTCCAACCCAGCTGTGTTGGAGATTGAATTTTCTAAACTATTTAGTCTTGTTGTGGCTTGCTCACAAATGGGTAGTGTCATATCATGTACATCTAGTTTGTCTGTGGCGTTAATTTCCATTATTGGTTGCATTTCTTTATTTAACATTATTTCATTGAATTTGAAACAGCTTGCAAGAGTTGGCATTAAGGCCATGCAATTGACATTTTTGTGGGCTAATTGTTCCATAACATCTGTAGCACATGCATTATCGCCATAAAGTGCATGAATGTGCAGGTTTTCAATATTGCTTGTGCTGCTTTAGATAGTAAAACAACTCTAATACTTTTTAAGATGTTGGCATAAGTGAGATCTGCAGATTGCCGCATGTTTTCTGTCAATTCTCTGTATTGGAAATATTGCCAAAGGTTGGCATTTCCAATGCTGCCAACAGTTTTACGGCAGAGTTTGTGTCCTAATGTTTTAAAAATAGGCTCACCTTTTACTGGTGTCAATTGAAGAAGATCTCCGAAAACAATAATGTGTTTTCCTGCAAAGAGCTCTTCATAGTTTGCTTTGAGTACTTCTTGTAATCTGAGGTGAATCAAAGCCAACATTAGGTTGGACACCATGCTCATTTCATCTATTAGTAGCATTTTAATTTGTTTTAATACTCTGCGTAGTTCCATTGCAGCTTCTGTAGAAAGTTTGTAATAGTCTAATTTGTTTTGTTGTTCTACTGGCAGGAGTAGTAATCGGTGTAAAGTGACACCGCCTAAGTTGTAGGTAGCTAAACCTGTGGGGTCAGTGACAACACCTGACAGTTTGTTGTTTGTCAATTGTTGAAGGAACTTACTGATGATTTTGATTAGAAATATTTTGCCAGAAGCAGCTTCACCACTGACATACAGTAGTATACGTTTGTAATTTTGGCAGGTGCATTCTTTGTTTTCATGTTGTACACCATGTGCAATTTCTTTTGTTACTTCTTGAAAAATGCTACGTTGCTCTTTTTTTTAGTCTTGATTGTAGTATAGTTAAGTCTTCTTTATCTTCATACTGACACATGGTGTTTTCTACTTCTTCATAGCTAATTCTGCCTCATTTTTTATTAGTGGTTCTCCCAGTGGTTATTGGCTTCCTGTTACAGAAGGTTGACTACTGTCAGGAGTGTCCTTATCTAGTTGGGCCTGGAGTTCTTCTTCGTGTTGCTGCTCATTGTGCAACATTGTTTTGTACTGTGTAAAGTTTACATCAGTTATAGTGCTTTCATTTGCTTTAAAAGCGTCTTCATATGAGTCATAGTTATCTAGTATTTCTTCTTCTTTTCTCCATGGTTTAAAGAGTTGTAGCAGGTACATGTAATATAGTTCTTTATGTTGAGGAGTCTTTAATGATAATTTGATATGATTAATGAAATTTGGTTTGGTGAGTTTTACTAAGCTGCCTTCACAGTTTGTCACTCTGTATTTACCTTTTTTTTCATCGGGTTTTATATTATTTTTGTATGTGACGTTTTGGGCTATGTGGTATACACACATGGTTTCCAAATATTACTTCTGTTTGGGTAGTATGTGTCCATTAAATTGTTTTTTAAAATGTCTTGGCTGTTGGGATCATGTTTGGCTATTGTTTCTATATCTTTGTATGATTTTAGAACTCTTTTTCTAGATTTAGCAGGACCAAGACTTAGCCATACTATATGTTCAGATTTACCATACAATGCAGTACCAATTAAACGATCTGCTGCTTCATAGGATCCAAATTCTCTATAGGAGAGCATTTTTATGCCCAAGCTGTATAATATCTGAGACACTGTTTTGTCTGATGACAGGTCATTCCAGAGGTCTTGGAGATCTGTTTTTTCTGCTTTGGTTAAGTATGCTGTAACATATCGTGCAACTGCAGTGGAATTGTCTGCAATGTACTGCACATCTATATTTGCATTCCATAAGTGGGCAATGATTGCATTCTAATCATTGATATGTTTTTCTTCTTCTTTTCTTTTTATGTAATATGTATTTTTAGGTGATTTACCTTTAACACTATGTATAACAGAAGACATGAAGTTGTTCACTTGACCTGATTTTGTAACTGGTCTAGGGAAACCAAAGCGGCATTTGGTGTAGTATTTCCCTTTGTTTTTGTATTTGCAACCACAATATTTGCCACATTTGTGTCTTTGAAATTGTAAAATGTGTGCAAGAAGATCACTATTGGTTGCTTCCGATGGAATTTCACAAGTGACATATTTTTCAATAAACTGTAACATAGTGGCGTCATTGTCTTGACCAAATTTAGGAGCATCTTTAATCCATAAAAGCATGTGGATATGTGGTGCTCCACTGGCTTGGTATTCTTTTCTCCAAAAGAAGTGTTGCACTTCTCCGAGGGGAGGAACAGTTTTATTACAAATAAAGTGCAGCATAGCAATGAAGCAATGGTGAAAATATCTTGAAACATTAACAGGATCTAGAGAAAAAGTTCTCCAGGTGTTAGCATATCTATTTTTGGTTTGTTTTTGTTTGATATGTGTAGGAAAACATGTAAATCTTCCCATGCATATTCTGCATGCACAACTTAATGTAACAAACCAAGTGGGTGGGCCAAGGTTTCTTATCATACAACTTACATCTCCATGACGTTGAAACCAGTACTCTTTAGTACCACGCATGTTTGCTAATAGATTTGTAATATTTGATTGAAAAACCTCATCTTGTTGTTGCACTTTTTGTAATAATTGTGTAGCTGACATATTTTGAAAGTGGGATCCTGATTTTAATGTGTGAGCAACTCCATATCATAAAGTTGCTAGTTCACTTTCAAAGAGTAGGTTGAATATGTATTCCACATTTTGTCTAAATCTGGGATCTTCAGAATACATACGTAACGAGCAGTATTCTGTTGCTGTTATTTGAATAGATCTATCATTGTACCTTCCTCCTTTGCCAGTAGGAAAGAGTAGAGGAAAAGCACGTGCTTCTATACTTTTTTCCCATATGCTTATTAGTGATCCTTTTGTTTGTCACATTTGGTACGTTTCTAGTGCATCTTCTACGGTGTCATTAGAGTGCAATAGATGAATTGTATAATGGTCCAAATTATTGGATATTGTAGCACGATCTAGGAGCTCAAACTGACCAGCTTCTTGTGACTCTTGAATTATTTCAGTGGTATCCTTCAAGTTTTCTTCAATATTAATTTCTTTGTAGTATTCATTATTGTCTTTTAGATATTGCAAGTCTTGTCTAACTTATGTAAATCTACCAGTTGTTGCCAAATTATTTTGTCTTTTGTAGGTACACCATTTACTAAGATAATTAAAGATTGTTCCATTGGATGTTGCACTCCTAGAGTGTGCACATGTTGTTTTAGATCGAATGGTAAATACACTACTTTTCCATGAGTACCTTTTACTAATTCAGAGGGAGGTAATTTTGCTGTTTTTGGTTGAAGGCATATTATTGCTTGGAAGGGGTACACTGTTTGAATTATGATGCTCTCATATAAATTGAGTTGTTGTAGGGGTTTTGGTAGTGGAAATAATTCCAAATTATTTGTGATAGCACGTGAACGAGTTTCGTTGTTGTCAAGTTTTGTAGTGCAGTAACTGCAAAGTATTAAGGGGTCAGTTATTTCGTATTTGTTTTCTGATATAAGGTAGAGAGCTAATTCAAACCATTTAGAATCTTCATTGTCTTCTATTTTGTATGTTAGGTCTACAGTTTTTGTGTTACCTTTATAAAAAGTTCTGCGGCAACATAAATACACATGGTTTGGTACTTCAGCAGATGTACTTTTAAATTTCAGTATTTCTTTTTTTTGTATGTGTGTAGTAGAAGGTTGCCATGCATAGAATTGTTGCTAATTTGTTTTAAATCTATTTAATTCTGTAAGTGGCTTTCACTTCCAAAATATTTTTTCTGGATATAATCGATTTCTTCAAGTAGGTCTTTTGCTGTACCATGTAGAAGAATGTTATTTAAATTGGCTAGTGCTAAAGTAGTACTTTTAGCATAGTACAGTTTATAGACTGGATTTCTTATAGTTGAATGATGTGTTGACATCATTTTGATATAATGGAAGGTGGTTTTGCAAGTAGGTCCAGAAATGCAGGACAATGAATGTCCTTGTAGTCCTGTGTACTTGAGCACTGGACAGGTATCCATATTTTGCAGTAGTTTAATTTTGATTTTGTCTTTGCCTTTCACATATTGATTGAGGAATTGGCGTAAAGACTTGAAAGATTTTTTGGGAATGTTACACATTGACGTGCATGGCCATTTGTATACTAGACGTTGTGATTCAGTTGAATCGAGAGGCAATTCTAAGTTTTCTGGGGATATTTTTGTAAGCAGTATTTCTTGTTCCATTATGGCATTATTAACTTTTTCATAACCTTGTCCACTGTTATGTATGGCAATTGTATTTGTTTGCTATTGTTTGTATGCTTCTTCATTGAAATATGGTTCTGTGATTGTAGTGTGACACCTCTCACCTCCACAGATATTTAAGTTATTTCTGTTGACATTTCGTTTATTGAGAAGTCTTTTTTGTAATTTAGTCATTAGTTTTGTTAGTGGTTTCATTTTGTTTAACACTAAAATAAATAACTTTCTTTTGAGAAGGATTGCACTGTCTATCAAAGCTTCTAAGCTTAATTTCCTACGATAGGTTTTCAGAGTTGTGCCTGATTTCTCTCCTGTTTTCATAAGATTTTGAATGACTCTGTGACATAACATTTTTGCTAAAATACTTTTTTTGGCATGCTTACTTGGCACTATATCAAGATTTATATGAGCAGTTTTATCTGGAGTGGTAGCTGAATTTTTGTTAATTGATTTCTGGTTTGTTTTACATTTTGATAGAGGAGGCAAAGTTTCTCTAAATTAAGCTTGTTTTGTTTCACTAAATGACTGTATTAGCTGTTTTGTTTGAACTTTTTTTACAAATTCTGCTAGAGATGGAAGCTTATTTTGGACACTTCTATTTTCATTTGCTCTGCTTCTGCGTTGCTTTCTACAGAATTGATTTTTGGTAGGCATTCTTTAGGGTCTGTTGAAAAAAATAAAGAAGGGATGGGTTGGGGTGTACTGCAATGTATGTGTGTCTGAGTATGATTATAAAGAAATATGTGATGGTGTGTGTTTGTGCATTGGGCAACTACAACTAGTTGGGATGGGTATTCTTGAATTTATGTGCTACTAAACTGGGGTTCAGATGACAATAGAAAGTAAGCTAGTGGTGTGGAGAAGTACAAATATTAAATGTAATGGTATACAATTAAAACAGTTGTTTGTTCTATAATATCAAAATTCTAGGGGCTGAGTTGGGTCATTTGTGCGCCGAAAAATAGGAATTTGTGCGCCATTCTGCCTGTAGATCTCTGTTTAAGAAATGGGGATTTGTGGACAGAATGGTGCACAATCTCTATTTTTAGGCACAGAAATAGGACCTTACAGTGTGTTTGAGTAATAGTACAAATATTATGGTGGTAATTAACTTCTTTTTTCTGGAATGAGCAGGTTTCTTCTTAGTTGTTCTTTGTACTTCAAATTCGGCTGCTTCTTTTCAGGAGAGTGGTCTTCACTGCAATTGTAACGAAAACAAATTAGTAATTTTGTTTGTGTATAGCACTGATTTTAATTTAGACATTGATTTTTATGTTTTTGTACAAGTATTGTTGTTTGATATTTGAAACTACTGTGTGCATTCAATTTTGTTTGAGTATGTTAACTCTTTATTTTGTACTTTAAATATGTTAGTTCAACATGCTTTGCAAATGTGTGTGCAAAAAGAAATTAAATAGCAGATAGGTTTGGAAGTGACAGTTGATTATAGGAGATGGAAAAAATGACAGTAGGTTCATTTTATAGGTTATAGAAGCTAAAAGTCAGTTAATCTGTTTATATGAATCTATAGGAATGATGATGCAGTTAGATGTAGAGGTCTTGGATGTGATTGGTGGATGGTCGTGTGATTGCTTAGCTATATCCAATGAGGGAATGGCACAGAAAGTGAAATGGAAATGGTAGAAGGACTGTCCATGTTACGATATGTCCACGGACATGGCGGTAGTCCGCGGACATCCTGTGTTACATCCGGGGATTTTGGGGTGGGGAGGCATGCAAATGAAAATGAGCAGAGCAAGGGATTGGTCAGTAAAGTTTAGTGGGTGTGTTGTGCCAGGAGGGAGTTTCGCAGATACTCTTTTTGCTGAGAGAAGAACAGATAGCTATGGCTGTGTGTTTCAGAAAACAGATTGTTTGGATTTTGGGAGACTCGTGGTTACATTGGTTGAAGGTGCATGCATAAAGCTGTGGAGTAGCTTTAGATCTTGGATTCCCACATGTGGAAGTGCACTGGCATGGAGTACGTGGAATAAAGTGTTTGGACTTGCTACCTCTCTGTGCTACTTTGGAAACAGAGCAACATCCAGGCATAATTGTAATTCATTGTGGAGGGAACAGTTTAGGACATGTGTCTGGAATTTCTTTGCAATTTGCAATGAAAGAAGGACTTGCGAAGGTCATGGACATGTTTCCAAATTCTCAAGTAATTTTTTCACCGATTGTGCAGAGACAAATGTGGCTTTGTTCTTCTTCATTTGGTCCACAAATGGAGAAAGCAAGGTGCAATGACAATAAGGCTGTTTGTGCCTTTCTAAGAGATTTTGGCATGTCCTCTTTTCACAATGAAAATATTATGTTTCGTAGCACATACATTTTTTGCAGAGATTGAGTCCATCTTACTTTTGCTGGCAATCAGATTTTTCTGAGAAATGTACAAAATGCATTGCAACCTTTTTTGGAATTACAGCAACCATTTTGCAGTCGGTGTTGAGCATTTCAAATTTTTCAAACACAAACAAACACCACCAAAAGGCTCTTTTCAGAGCCACCACTTCCTCCCAGACAAAACTGCAATGGTTATGATAGGGCAGCACCCGAAAATTTTAGATGTTCGCAGACTTCTAAAAAATACACAGGGCCCTGCTTCATTCATTTTCACTTCTATTTTAAATTGTGAAAGGCGGCTCTGAAAAGAGCATTTTTTATTTTTGTTGTTTTATATTTGTTTTGGTTTTTTATACACAACACACTAGGAGAGGAGGGAAAAGGAGGGTAAGGGGGGGACACCAACCACGGGGATAAGAAAGGGCGGGTGGAGAGAGGAAGATGTAGAGTGGGTCTTACTTGGGTAGTGAGCAGATCTTCTCGTGCTCTGAGACCAGAGTCTCAAAAGCACTTCGAAGTCTCTCCCCCCTGCAGAATATTGCGTCGTAGTACATACACACAACTGTGACCATAGAAAGGTGAGGGTCATCAATATTGCGTATGGCCTGTGAGGCAGTTTGAGGAATACGCTGTCCCACAGGAGTGTTCCTTCTGGTGACAGGATTGGAAACGGATGATGTAGTAGAAGAAGTCAACCTACTACGCTCCTCGCAAGGTACAACCTTGCGAATGGCCCCAGTGTGGAATTACTTTAGGTGTTGCTTCATGGTAGTTGTCCCAAAGCTGTATGAACCAGGCCTCCTGCGACTGAGTATCATTTTGCACTCATTGCAGGTGACTCGGTTCGCACGCACCTTATGTACATTACCATGAATGACGCTGAGTGCTGGTAGTAGGGACTTCCACTACCTCATTCTCGTCATCCTCTTCATCCTCCTCTGCATCCTCACTCCTGTTCCCTCCAGGACCTTGGGGAGGTGGTGGTGGTGGAGGGGGTGGTGCTGAGGCAGATGTAGCACCAGGTGGCAGTACTGCAGCCATGGATGCCATCAGGTTTCAGATGAAAATCTGGAAAGTTGGCAGCAAAATGCACTGTGTTCTGTAAGATCGCCAGAAACACAATGAGAATGAGCTATAGGGTGTGGCCTTTTGTATGGGTGCTTGTGCACGGTTCCCGGACACGCGCGCTGTCCGTGGACAGATCGAACACCAAAAAAAGGTTCAAAAAGTATGTTGAAACTCAGGATTACTATGTGGGACGTGTGCTATGGTGAGTTATTATTGAAAAATATTGTGAATTGCTTGAAAAAGTAGTTTTAAATTGTTCAGGGACATGAACAGTGTTTGCAGTCAGAACACACGCTCAGCGTGAGTGCGGTCATATGATAGCTTCGCGAACATGTCCGCGAAGGGAGCGGGTATCCGCAGGACATCAAATGCACTGAAACTGTTTTGCGCATGTGCGTTGGTGTTCTACGGACACTATTCGGGTCCTGAAACTAATTAAAAGTGCATCACAAGTGAAACGAACAGATACAAACAGGTGTTTGTTCTTAGAACAGTTTCAACTCGCTTGCGAACAATACGGACAGGCATAGAATCCTCAGGACACCCCCATTTTGTTTATTTGCGAACATCCCGGGACACTTGATGTGTTCTTAGAACAGTTTGAACATGCTAACGAACAGCACAAACAGGTCTAGTGTCCTCAGGACACCCCCATTTTGTTTGTTTACGAATATTTTAGGACACTGTGTGTGTTCTTAGTACAGTTTCAGCTTGCCTCCGAACAATACGGACATGTATAGCATCCTCAGCACACCACAATTTTGTTTATTTACGAACATTTCAGGATACTGCCTGTGGTCTTAGAAGAGTTTCAACTCGCCTGCGAAGAATACGGACAGGTCTAGCATCCTCAGAAGACCCCCATTTTGTTTATTTCCGAACATTTCAGGACACAGTGTTTGTTCTTAGGACAGTTTCAGTTTGTCTCTGAACAATACGGACAGGCATAGCATCCTCAGGACACACCCATTTCGGTTATTTACGAACATTTCAGGACACCGCGTGTGTTCCTAGAACAGTTTCAACTCGCCTGCGAACAATACGGGCAGGCATAGCATCAAGCATCATCAGGACACCCCCATTTTGTTTATTTATGAATATTTCAGGACACCGTGTGTGTTCTTAGGACAGTTTCAACCTGCCTCCGAACAATACGGACAAGTATACCGTCCTTAGGACACCCCCATTTTGTTTATTTATGAACATTTCAGTATACTGCCTGTGTTCTGAGAACAGTTTCAACTCGCCTGCGATCAATACGAACAGGTCTAGCGTCCTCAGGACGCCCCCATTTTGTTAATTTACTAACATTTCAGGATACTGCATGTGGTAGTTTAATTGGGGACATCCCAAACACCAGGTGTGTTCTTAGAACAGTTTCAACTTGCATGCGAACAGTACGGACAGATATAGTGTCCTTAGGATGCCCCCATTTTCATTTCTTTACGGACATTCCGGACACCAGCACTGTCCGCAGACACCTGAACTGTTTTTTAATAAAAGACAAGAAATGAATTAGGACACAATATAATAATTTTACTTTATTTTATATGGATGATAAATTTATGACAGAGAAGGTGAGGCAGAAACTGAAACAAAAACAGGAGAACTGGGGGTTTCAATAGGATTTATTTGAGGTGAAGAAGGGATGGAAGTCTCATCAAAACATTTTGCTTCATGGAGAGGGTTTGGGGATAATTGACTCGGATATGGTGAGGGGAGACAGGTACATGTGGGACAATGGTATCTAGTTTTTTGTTTCAAGCGATCCTCCACAAAGTGTTTTAAATTGTTGAAATTTGCCAACAGTAGGTCCATTTTTTCTTCCATGTGCTGGAGAGTCTTATCCAATACTTCTTTTTCTTTACTATTTTCAATTTTTGTATGGTCTGTACAAAAAAAATGTATATGATCAATGTATATAAAATAATATTTATTAATTGGTTAATATAGTAAAGTGTCTACCATTAGGTTCACTATCTTCAGATATTTCCTCACGTGGGAAATGCTCCTCTAGGCACTGCAGAGTACTAGACATTTCTGTGAGAAAAAAAACATAATATCACTTTTTTTGTATCTTATACAGAAAGTTTACAAATATATGAGTAAAATGCAGTACACTTACTAGCTTCTGGTAAGGTGTGTTCTTACTGGTCGGTAGATCTGCTGTTGCTCTTAGTTGTGGAGTTTCTGTGATGTAATCATGTTGGAAGACTATCTTTCTTCTTTTGGTATATTCCATTTTAGAACATATTGTATTTAAATGAATGGTTAATGTGTTATATATATGGGATACACTTCTTATTTATTACTACATATAATGTGTATGTGTGCTGGTTTGTGAATTTGTACAATGTTCATATGTTATGATATAACAATTAAACACACCCCCCAGACTTTTTGGGTAGTGGTGCTGTTGTCCGCATATGTCTGCGGACATTAGAAGAGATCACGGACATCAAATTCAGTAGAGGGGGTTCAGTATGTTCCATGTTACATGTACATAAAGTCAGAGATATTATTGTTAAGTTGTGCTACTAAAAAAAGTATGAAATTCAGTAAAAATACTTTGTTAAAGGGACATTATGGTTAAGTTGAGCTACTAAAAACCAATGAAATTCAGTAAAAAAACTTTGTTAAAGGGACGTTATGGTTCCAAGTAAAATAGAAAACCCCCTGAAATTCGCCAGTTATGGTAAGTTAACAACCATAACTCGCGCCACCACTGTGCACTGCTAAGACTAACACCCAGGGCATCAAAGATGTCATCACAAATGTCTTGGAACAAAAACGCAAGTATATTTTTTTGTATTCCATTTTGAACGCACAGGTCACTTCCATTAACGAAGGGGACACATGCTGATTCAAGGTGAATAATTTCCTAGCCACCTTGAACTCTTGGCTGAAATCCTTGCCTTACTTTGCTTCCAAAGGAAATGATGTGTTATTTATTAGATCAGTATACATTAATGCAGTACGTTCTATATACTGGGAGGTAAACATACATAGAATTCTAGGAAGGATGTTTATTTTAACATATTTGATACATGTAAGGGCCATTTTTACATTACTGTACTTAAGAATGACAAATTGTATCATGGACAGAACATTAGTGCACTAGAGTTTAAAAGCATTAGTGCACTATAGGTTAAAACACTTGCCTGGTAAGAAAGAAGCTGTAAAAGTTGTGAGTCATCAATGATCTCATGTTATTCTTTTTCCGTCTTCCATTATTATTTTTTCAATATGTTTATTGCTATACAAGAAAGCAAAGACACATTTGTATCATGCATTCACCAAGAAAAGTACATGCTAGTCATGTTTTATTTTTACATGTCAGTCATTTATCAAGATTTAAATTAAACATGTTCGGCCTTGCAAATGACTTTTATGCATTTTGTTTCGGGTACTCTCTGTTTTCACTCATTGGTTTGATGTAGAAAAGGAGCATATCGTAGCTATTCCACTGCCAAATACTAAAGCATTTGTGCTGGCAGGGATTTTCATGCTAACACAAATGCAAATGTTGTGGATTGCATTACATTGTTATACTGCAAAAATCAGGGGGACTCCATAGAAATTCATTGTAAACACTGCCTGCATTACATCCTTCACTTCATTTCATGGCTTAGGGCAAACGGGCACCGTACAAGTGTGTATGCTGCCTTTTTCCACTCTTGTTTTGCACTCTACAGTGCAATGAGGAAAATGTGGTGCCACAGAAACACAGGAGACTCCAATATGAACTCCCATGTATTAATGTTCTAATTTTTCAAATTTAAATACACTATAGTCTTTAATGCTGATTTAATACAAAACCCTTGAAATTCACAAGATGTGGGAAGTGATGACCATCTTCATTTGATGTCACCCGGTAGATGTCCCCATGATGTAATTTTGTATGTCATTTTTAATCCCTTCTGTTATATTAAGTATATACTCATGGCTTTGCAACGGGGCCGGGGGGTGGGTGCTAGTTAAGATGGTCATCAGTTTCGACATCCACAGAATTTCAAGAGGTTTGTTGAATGAAATCTGATCAACTTAACCCTTTCTTAACTACATTATTTTCAATGAATGTCAAGAGTTTTGTGGTCACTTTACATGTTGCACCAATGATTTTCTTCAGGCTCCACTAGCCATGACCATTAAAATATCTTAAACAGTTTTGTTTTGCTATAGTTTTGTCAGGACCCACTAGCCAAGGCCATCAGTTGTGGCCGCTGTACATGTTGTACTTTACATCTTCCACAGAAGGTGCAAATGGATCTAGGCCACCTGGCCAGAGCCCCACCCGCCTGGTGCCTTCCTTCCTGTCGCTCTTTTTCACCACTTAGCAATCCTCGCCCACCTGGTGCTTTCCTGCTTGCTGCTCATTTTCCCTACATAAGGAGCCCTCCAGCCTCTTTTCCTTTGCAGATGGGGAGCAGGTGCAAGTGGATCTAGGTCACCTGGCCTAAACTCTGCCCACCTCGTGCCTTCCTGCCTGCAGCTCTTTTTCACCAGTTAGCAAGCTCCACCCACCTGGTGCCTTCCTCCTTGCCGCTCTTTTTCACCACGTAGCAAGCTCTGCCCATCTGGTGCCTTCCTGCTTGCTGCTCTTTTTCACCACTTAGCAAGCCCCACCCACGGGTGCCTTCCTGCTTGTTGCTCTTTTTCCCTACTTAAGGAGCCCTTCAGCCTATTCCCTTTGCAGATGGGGAGCAGGTGCAAGTGGATCTAGGTCACCTGGCCAAAGCCCCACCCACCTGGTGCCTTCCTGCCTGCCGCTCATTTTCACCACTTAGCAAGCCCCGCCCACCCGGTGCCTTCCCGCTTGCTGCTCTTTTTCACCACTTAGCAAGCCACGCCCACCTGGTCTGGTGCCTTCCTGCTTGCCACACTTTTTCACCACTTAACAAGCCTCGCCCACCTGTTGCCTTCCTGCTTGCTGCTATTTTTCCCTACTTAAGGAGCCCTTCAGACTCTTTTCCTTTGCAGATGGGGAGCAGGTGCAAGTGGATCTAGGTCACCTGGCCTAAGCCCCGCCCACCCGGTGCCTTCCTGCCTGCTACTCTTTTTCACCACTTAGCAAGCCCTGCCCACCTGGTGCCTTCCTGCTTGCCACTCTTGTTCACCACTTAGCAAGCCCCGCCCACCTGGTCTGGTGCCTTCCTGCTTGCCGCACTTTTTCACCACTTAGCAAGCCTCACCCACCTGGTGCCTTCCTGCTTGCCGCTATTTTTCCCTACTTAGGGAGCCCTTAAGACTCTTTTCCTTTGCAGATGGGGAGCAGGTGTAAGTGGATCTAGGTCACCTGGCCAAAGCCCCACCCACCTGGTGCCTTCCTGCCTGCTGCTCTTTTTCACCACTTAGCAAGCCCCGCCCACCTGGTGCCTTCCTGCTTACCGCTCTTTTTCTACACTTAGCAAGCCCTGTCCACCTGGTGCCTTCCTGCTTGCCACTCTTTTTCACCACATAGCAAGCCACGCCCACCTGGTGCCTTCCTGCTTGCTGCTGTTTTTCCCTACGTAAGGAGCCCTCCAGCCTCTTTTCCTGCTCTTAACTATTAAATCAAGGGCGTCTCTCACCCGGGCGTCCTAAGCGAAGGGCAGACGAAGAAAAGGGCAATTCCTGTTTGACCTGTTCGGACCAGGAGGAGCCAGGGCCGACCCTCTGATCAGACAGCAGGTAAGCATCCACCAACATGTGTTACTCCCTCTGTCCCCAAAGGCCATCCCCACCCCCTCTGATCCCCCCGTGATGTTCCCTTGGGCCCCCACCATTCTTGCACACAGGTGTTGCCTGTTTTCCTTGATTCTTCTATCCTGCTCCCCTCTCACCTCCCTCAAGACTACTTCTGCAGGAGTCTGTCCTGATAAATTCTGGTTTCACCATCACAGTCTGAAATGTTGTCAGGCCGAGTATGATTGTTAATTTCACATCCTTACTGTTCATGGCCTGTAAGAATGTCATTGTATTTTCCTTTGTTCACTTGCCTTGAAGCGCTTTGAAGCATATTGTGTATAGGCGCTATATAAATAAACTATCATATCATAAACTATCATATCACCAATAGGTTCTGTTGGGGTCCTCTAGCCATGGCCGAAGACCATTCTAACTGTACATGTTGCACCAATGATTGTCTTCAGCGCCCATTAGGCACAAACCTAACTATCTCTTAACTAAAGTATTTTCACAGAATTGTAAGGGATTTGTTATGCTATAGTTACTTCAGGGTCCACTCTCCATGGTTTACAGTCTGTCAGGTCCCTTGCTATTGCCAAATAAATCAAAAATGTTGTATCTGTAAATTGCTCCCTAGACTATCCCTACGTCACCAAAATCACACAGTGCCAATTTCCCCCTCCCACCTTTAGCCTAACACAATTGCATCCTTTTTCTTTATCCAAATAGCATTTTGAGTGCTTCATTTTTTCAGATTCCCATGTTACTATCAGGGGAATTGATTGCATTGGGCACAATAAAATGGAGATTTTTCATTTCTGAAAAGTCTTTAAGCCTCTCTGCTGCAAAGCACCATTCAAGATATATATACATTTTTGGGAGCCGGGGGCACCCACTTCTCTGTTACTGGACAGATTGATCTTCAAACCAGAAAAGGAAATTACTGCCACACTAAAGTTGTTTCTTATTTGATCCAAATCTGTCCCTCAGTTCACAAGGTACGACTGTTTTTTCTCTATAGGAAAATGAATGGAAGTAGTCTGAACACATTGATTTTTGTTTATATAAATTACTTTTTATTCTTTTAATCCATTATACTTAACATTTCTAGTTGAAGGGGCATGCCAAACATTTTGGGGGGAGTACTTCATTCAAATGCATCCAGCGAGTCAATAGTTATTAGCAAAATCATTTTTGAAAAAATCTATGTACTGAGGCTGCACATTAACTATAATATATATTCAGTGAACATGATTTGCTTGAAGTGATGCTAGAGTGCCAGTTTAATGCACACAAAACCCCTGAAATTCACCGGGTGTTGGTAGAAACAGCAACTTAACTACGTGGTCCCCATTGCACATCCTCTAAGCACACTGATGACATAACATCTGACATACCTGGGCCTCTATCAGATGCCACAGTGATGACATCATATGAGAAATCAGTACACCACCTATGACCTTCTCAATTAACTTATTGATAACTAGCGGTTATAGGGACACATTGCTGACTGCACTTGATGCAATACTGTGCATTCTAATACAGATGCAATATGTCCTGTCTTCTATGAATGTCCAAAATGTTTCTCACTACTGAACAAAGGTAGAATGAGGAAGTTATTCAAACATGATTCATCTTTGTAAACCTGCCAGAGCTGGCTTATAGTTAATTGACAACAGATAATTCACACAATAAATAACAGTTAAAAACATCACACAATATACACACACAAGAAAGTGCAATGTGCAAGTAAGTGCTAGGGTCCCCAGAAGGATCCTTAAGATAAGGATATCTAACAGAAAAGAAATAGGCACCCACCACTAGTAGGTGTGGGTAGACAATACTGTAACACCTAAGCTTAAATAACCAAACATAGGTGCCTTAATGAATACAAAACGTGACAGCTTTCCTGACAACTGTCTTCCAGATGCAAATGGAGCTTTTCTGAAGGGTGTAATTATTTTCCCTTTACTCCTAGTTTCAAAATTTTTCGTGCATTAGGAAATGTTTTCATCAGGACAGGTTATCCATATCGATTTAATTGCAAAATGTGCTTTAATCAAATTGGTTCTTATAAGCCACTCAACTGAAGCAGCGCCTCCAACGTGTCATGGAATGGAGGTTATCACTTCCTTCACTCATTTCAGCATCTGATATCTATTGTCACTTACGTTCACCATATGGTCGATCAATAAATCCTCAAATTCAATAATGGAGAAAGAATTGAAGCAAAAAAATGGTCTACTTCACAAGTACAGTGTTCTGTGAAGTGTCAAGCATTGAAAACAAAGGCAGGAGAACTACAGAAAGCTGTCTTGCACATAGCAATCTACACTTTCAGATATTATACAGCAGGAACATGCAACCTTTGCATCCCCAGAGATTTCAAATGACAACTTCCACTAGCTTTATCCAGCATAGGCAATGGTGAGAGATCATGGCAGTCATAGTCCAAACGATGTAGCAAAATGCAGGCTTCTAACCACAGCAACAAAACTATACAGCATTTGTGCATTCAGTCCCTTAGTTTCTCTGGACCACTCTGGGTGTGCTGGGAGGAGAATGAGGGATCTGGGTGTAATGACATGGATTACTATCCTGGTACTAGGAATAGTAATTTGGTTTTAATGGCATGGATTACTATTGGGTTCTGGGTCGAGGAAGAGGGAAGAGGGATGTGCTGGTAATGACATGGATTAATACTACGGTACTGCAATGTGGTAGAGGGATGTGGGGTAATGATGTGAATTAGTATTGGGGTCTGGGTTGATCAAGAGGGATGTGGGGCTAATGAAATAGATTATGATCAGGGTACTGAGATAAGTAAATCCCTGTTGTTTTTATAATTAAAACATAAATTGATTCCTGGATTCATTTAAAATACTACTCTTCCCCTAGCTACCATTTACCATGGCCATAACTCAGTATTATATATTTCTAATGTATTTGATTTATTTTTCTATTGCCTTTCGAAACGATCTGCGAGAAAAACTGGAAAAACAAAAACAAATCTTCACTATCCCAAGCCTCCAGACCTTCACAAATCTTCTTCTTCTAACTTGCCCTTATGCTCCCCAGACTCAAAACTACCCCACTGAGACCTTTTATATAATTTCCAGGCATTTTCCCCCAATAAAAAATCTATAAATGAACATCGAACTGTATAATGGGAGATTTTTTTTTTTAAATCAAACACCTCAGAGCCACCAATGTATCATGAAAACCCTATTTGCCAAATAAAAAAAACGTAAATGTAAAAACCCATGGACGGATTATCACCAACCAACAAAGGATTTCCTTCCAGATCTTTGTGCCCACCTTATTTGTTATTCAGCAAAAATCCCTCCAGTAGTTTGAGCTGCACACATGAGCAACAATTTGACATTTCCCTGTGGGAAAACCAATGAAAAAAGTGAAACACACAATCTTTTTTGACCCTTTATAACTTTTAGGTGGTCTAGACCAGATATCTTTATTTGAGAATGTCTTGCTGTTCGTCCTATGGCTCAAAAGTGATTAGACATACAATGTTGACATATACCTCGGATGATATGTGTCACCTTTACTATAGGGTGACTAGTGTTGCATTCATAAATATATATAATTACAGAGTAGTGCAACTTGACAGTAACTTCCCTGTATCAAAGGTTTTTCAACAAATTTCATAACTTAATTTACCATTGATTTAAAATGGGACTTTACAAACTATGCACTTAATTATCTTCTGCCCCATATACTAGATAGAACATCCATGGACTGTCGTGAAAGTCTGCAGACATACCAGGTGTCAGGTAACACTGATACTACTCAAACATACAGGGGGATACAATATTGTGCATTTTTACGTAACATAATATTTTTAGAAATCACAAGCCAAACAGTTTACAAATAATTGAACAAAATATCTTACCTATCTTCTAAGTTTGGAAATGGAAATATTGTTTTAAATATTATAAAACTATATTATGGATTATACCATTTAGTGAAGTAAACTGTACACACTGTGAAACCAATTCACATGAAACCCTGACACGCACTGAAGCACAATATTGGCACAACCAATCAAAATCATCAAGTAATTAGAGAATATCTGTTCCTTTTATTTATAAACATAAAATATGTAACTGTACTAAGAGTAGGAAGGTTTCATATAGCTACATATAAACACTGTATTTAATAAAGGCAGTTCAACAGGTGGTGGGTGGAGCAGCTTACTCGAAAGGCCTGGTCATGTCACCAGCACTCTCCTCAATGCTATTTGCCTGGATAGAGCACTGAGTCTTTTTCTAGCTGCCTTGAAGGCAGGAAAACTGGTGGTGGGTGGAGCAGTTGAGTGGCAGGCCATTATCGCATAACCAGCATCCTCCACAATGCAGTCTGGCTGGAACGGACCTGGAGTCCTTAAGAACATGCCTCTAAGGCAGGAACACTGATTGGGGCAGGGCAGCTGAGTGGCCGGTCCTTACCACATGACCTGCAGCCTCCCCAATGCTCTTTGCCTGTTGCAGTCCTGAAACACTTAAGTAGCTGCCTGTAAAATGGTACAACTGGTGGTGGGTGGAGCAGCTGAGTGGCAGGGCATGGTCATGTGACCAGCAGACTCCTCGATACAGTTTGCTTGGAGCTGGCCTTTAGTTCTTAAGTAGCTGCCTCAAAAGCAGTGTAGGGTTAGGCCCACAAATTAACGATATATAAGTAATTCAATGAGCCAATAAAAGGGCAACTAAGCAAGAAAAAACTAAAGTTGCACTACATGCAACCGCAGCTAGGAACAATCCACAAGTTTTTCAAAGTACATCATAAACATTTCTGCTTAAATAGTGAAGAGTGGAGTGTGATTTCAAACATGTTTTCAGAATACGTTTAAGTTCATATTCACTGTTAGGTCAACTTTGGTTGTGCTATAGGTGATTCTATACAATGCCATGCCCTATTGGCCTATGCTATCCCTCGTGACCATTCTAATGGCTCCCTCATGATAATAACTTCACAGTGGGGCAATCTACGTTCACATGATTGTAATTGGACAGTAAGCATGTTAAAATGTTTCATATACAGCATGACTTCTGATTGGTGTAGCCTCTCTGGTTACGCAAGGATTACTACTCGGGTACTGCGATGCGGTATAGGGAAGTGGGGGGTAATGACATGAATTACTATTGCTGTCTGGGATGAGCAAGAGGGATTTGGGGGTAATTAAATGGATTATGATTGGAGTACTGAAATCATGAATTGCTTTCTGGATTAAATTAAAATGCCACTTTTCCCTTAACTACCATTTACCATGGATGCCATAACTCAATATTTTATATTTTTTCAGTATTTGATTTCTTTCTTTTGCCCATCAAAAACAATTGAGATTCAGTTATAGATCTCAGAAAAACACTTGAAACAAGATCTTCACTATCCCAAGCCCCAAATCTTTACACATCTATTTCTTCTAACTTATCCTCAAGTTCTGCAGTCTCAAAACTACCCTACTGAGACCCCTTATATATAATATTCGAGCAGTTTCCAAAAACACATCTACAAATGAATCTCTATCTGCATAATGGGAGATATTTAGAAATGAATAGCCTCGACTAAAGCAATGCAGCACTAACTGTTTGGGTAACCCTATTATTTGCCAAATTAAAAAAAATGTAAAAACTCCTGGACGTATTACCGCTTAACCAACACATGATTTCCTTCTAGCGCTTTGAGCCCACCTCGTTTATTATTCAGCACCAATCCCTCCAATAGTTTGAACTGCAGGTTTGAGCAAAGATTTGAAATTTTTATCCTGTGGGAAAGACAATGCGAAAAATTGAAAAAAACAAACTGTTGTTTTACCCTTTATAACTTTTAGGTGGCCCAGAACAGACATCTTCTTAAAAGAATTTCATGCTGTTCCGTTTATGACTCAAAAGTTATTAGACATAGAATTTTCACATTTCCTATGGATGATAGATTTCATCTTTACTATAGGGTGACTAGTGTTGTATTAATTACACGGCCTCCGGTAGCGGCCATGTAGTTATGGTTAAGTTGCTAACGCCATAGTAGGAGCACTTATAACTTCGCTCTCCATGGATGAATCCTCACCAAACTTTGCGAAAAAGGTATATGGCCCACTTTGAATTATTCTGCAATGTTTGGTGAGGTTTGGTCCAGTGAGGGCAAAGTTATAGTGGGATCCCAAAATGTATTTATTTTTTCCCATAGTCTGAAAGGAGCGAAGATTTCTGTGGCACCTACAGCCCAATCCGTTGGATGGATTTTCACCAAATGTGTGGCAGGAGTGGCGGATTGGTCCCGAAAGAGAGCTTTTGTAAATTTGGTGAAAATCCATCCATTAGTTTTTTTAAAACGACCAAAAAGTAGGTCTAAAAAAATGTGTGATATCTATGTCTGCTTCGCGGACACACTTGCCTGTTCGCTCCGCGGACAGGACACTGATTGGTTTATTGGCTTATGTCATTTCTGTGTACACGTGATGTGTTCTCTGATTGGCTGGGATGAGGCATGATGTGTGTCACTTTGTGTCGATGCGCCCGCCAACTTGGATCTGCGGACAGCGTGGCATGGAAGTGAGCATAAATCCAATTTTGGGGAGTGTGTTGGTGTGTGTGAGTGCTTGGAGAGGGTGGGGGAGTAAGAGATGGGTCAAATGCTGTA